>NC_092589.1:78482500-78755000 GCF_047663525.1 Anas platyrhynchos
TTAAAAAAATATATCAGATATAATTTCTGGTTGCCTAATTGGGCAAACCTTGTGGCTACAGTCTGCTGTAGGAAGAAGGGCAGAGAATGGAAACAAAGGTGCAGGAGAAAAAGGAGAGAGAAATGAAGGGATTGCGCAAAAGCAAAGGCATGCAGAAAAGGGGAAATTGCATGTTGGAGACCATGAGCTGGGAAAAGAAAGGAAAAAGGGGAGAGTACAAGCACATATGATGAATGGAAAAGCTGGAGAAAAATTGAAATAACAGAAATAAGTGAAGAAAATCCACCCAGAGACTCTTGCCAGTCATGGACACAGAGCACTGACCTACGGGGAAATGTTTCTGAATCTGATTGGGAGACTGTCAGAGCTGTGGGACTCTGCATGGGATTTTGAGGAAAGGACCTCGCTGATTCTCCTGAAAAGTGGGTCGCCATGCGTTTTAAATGTGGAAGAGTATATCTGAAAAGACATTTTTGATCCCTGTCAGAAGACAAAAATTGGAAGAGGACTTGAAATGTACCATTCTGTATAGAGTGTCAGATAGCAGACAGAAAGAGAACAATTAAGACTGCACAAGGCTCTCCATCAGCAGCTTACAATGGGAATAGGATTTTCTTTTTCCCCGGATGTCAGCCCAGCCACTCAGGCGAGACGAAGAGAATTTCTTCCACTTAAGAAATCCTTTGTTCAGGAAAGAGCTGTTCAGACCTCTGTTCTCTCCCCAGCCAAATTGTATATAGTTTTCACGGAGAAGACTTCACTTTCTGAGGGGCATTGGTAACCAAAGAGCTTCTGGACAAAGTGCAAAGTGCAGTGAGTCCAGAGTATCCTTGGAGTCTGACAGGGAGGCTAAAGAATGAACAGAAACATTTTCAAATGCAAAAAGGTTGATATTTGTTCTTGCAAAATTTGTCATAGTGATTTTTGTCTTGTGAACCTTGCAAGAGTGGAATTCAGGTTGCCTTCTGCAGGATGGCTGCATGGTCTGTTCATGTTTTTCTTGAAGCATGTTGACTGTATTCTCAATACAAGAAAACTGCATATAAATCTGTATAAAAGCTGCCTAGACCCTTGAAGAAGTGTAGATAATTCTAAAAACTATTTAGCTGGACCATGAAGAGCCAGGACCTATATTTGTTTAGTTAAAGGTTTTCTTTTCTCCTGTGTAATAATGCACATTAAAAAAATGAGCTGTTCAGTTTCGAAAGGAAAAAAGAAAGTCTCCACTACCAGAATTTATTCAGTCTTTGCTAACTGAGATTAAAATAACTGGACTAAGAAGACACCACTTGTCTGTTCGTTTTCTTTCTCTTTTGTCTTGAATACATATGTGCACATACATGTAAAAATGCTGGAATGCGTATGCACATGCATGAACATGCACACCTGCACAGGTGGAAATTTGGAATACAGACTTTCTTTCAAATAGTCTTACAGACTATCTTTCAAATAATTGTACCAGTTTAATAAGATCTGTAAGTTTTATTACCTTACTGATGCTATGTCAAAGATATCAGGTTAATGGATTGACCCATTAATGTATAAAACACTGAAAGTCTAGAGAAATTATTAAAATAAATGCACGACCCCCCAGCTTGTGTACATTTATTGGAGTTTCTTTGTAAGGGTAAAATAAATCTTGATATAGTTTTTATTGTAAGCATCTGTCTGTCCATTTCACTTTTGTTTCACTGTGACTATGTATTTATTTGTAGAGCTCTGTTTGCTCTTGCAGACCAGACTAGAAGTCTCACACATAGGTTTTGACACTATATCCTACTTAGTGGAAGGAAAGAAACCAATCTGTCCTGTCATTTCAGGAAACAACATAACTAAAATGCACAGTCAGGTCTTTACAATATATCCTAAATGCAGAACTGCTTAGGAGTCCATTCTGTCAGCAGTATGTACCTTATTGGGTTACTGATTACTGGAAACACACCTTACACGAATCACCATCTTAAGATCACTTGGAAATTTCACCTGTTGCATACAGTAGTAGCTATTCACCTGTTAATGGGTGTTTCTCAGCAGGATTTTGTTACATCTGTGCCCCATTGTCTGCCCTTACTTCCAGTTCATTTTCTAGTGTGGTATTATACACTGGTTCAAGTTCAGGTGCCTTTAAATAGTTTGGTTCCTTGATACACAAAGGTATCAAAAGAGAGGAAACGCCTCTCTCTTCATGTGTGACCAGGAAGCTGAGATCAGAAGGGGATGAAAAATGTAACTTGCTTCCCAGGCTGCCCCATCAGAATGTGGGCTGGGTTGTTGATAGGTCATATGGCAAAGCCTGTTTTTTCTTTGAGGCTTTCTGAGAGGAGAAGATGGTCTGTACTGATTGATAAGGGGGCTACGAGTCCTTGGTGGGTAGAAGTGGAAATGATTTTAGGTTTCAGATAGCATCTCTAATTTAGAACTTTGCTTTTGAGTGTATATTCAAGCATCACATGGCTGTATCCATAACTATAAGTGGATTCCAGAAAAAAAAAAAAAGTGATTAAGCAATTAGCTACAGAACTTATATCCACAAATGTGTTTTGCTGCACAGCTTTGACATTTTCTTGCTGATGCCTTGCACCACTTTTTAGTCTAAATGTCTCTATGCATCCTGTAACTGAGGCATTCTAATCCTCCCTTATCTTCATCTTCATCAATTTAACACAACTCAAGTTATGTGTTATGACAAGGAAACCCCTCAGATTAGGCTTTAGCTTTCCTTCCTTCCTTCCTTCCTTCCTTCCTTCCTTCCTTCCTTCCTTCCTTCCTTCCTTCCTTCCTTCCTTCCTTCCTTCCTTCCTTCCTTCCTTCCTTCCTTCCTTCCTTCCTTCCTTCCTTCCTTCCTTCCTTCCTTCATACTTATTTATTTATTTTTCAAGAACCAGACCTCTGATCCCACTGACTCTTTTTACAAGGTCTACACTATGTGTATAGGACAAGACTGAAAGTTCAGGTTTAAGCAAACTACAGTCATATATTGGAAAATATGGCACATATTGCCATATTTTCTCTTTTTCAATTAGGAATAAGTGCTGGATGCACAAGTAAATAAATAAATAAATTTGAAAAAGAGGAGAAGAAAAGCCAGAAGAGAATATAAGAATATCAGGCACTTTGTATTCTCACAGTTACCTGCTAATATGTTGGTGCTGCATGTTTACTAAAGTCAAAGCTGTACTACCCAGTGCTTCTCATTTTAAAAGAGTCATTTATGGATGTTAAAGTATGCCTGTGAAAGGAAAAGTGTACTATGTCAATCAAAGCTAATCACTGATACAGGCAAAGTGCTTTTGTTGGCCCCCATGCTCTAAGCCGCGCTTCCGCATCTGTTTTTGAAGAGATTAGAGAGGTGCTTCATACAAGAACTGTATTAGTTAACGCTGATCGACAGTATTTGGAATAAATCATGAAAAAGTTGAATGCCAGAAGGAAAGGCATGGCGAGCGAGTTTGAAATGGACTAGGGCTAAATCTGGCTCCCTCCCACCCTTCCCACTCCTGTCATATGCTTACAAACACATACCCCCTTGTTTTCAGCTTGTTCTTCTGAGAGCAATGCTCGTTATCTTCCTTCAGCCACTTTGTAGCTAACGTGCAGCTGTGCAGCCAAACATGCCCCAGCTTGCTGTTACTGAGATGCATACTGTTTATTGGCTGAGGCACCGATATTGTATTCGATGTGTTTATATCAGTCAGGACTGGCAAGGGATGGGGAAATGGGTGTTAAAGAGAAAGAAGAGCTCCTGCAAACTGCTGTATTTCGGTGTTCGACCGCTCCCCCCACCTCCACTCCTAGCAGCATGCTCGCTTCGTGAATGCCATACACTTTCAAATAAATTATGAGTGACAAGTATTTGAACCAATAAAGAGGGCACCATATTTTATATGCAGTAAATTTAATTCCAGATTGTGTTTCACCTCAGCAGTGTGACATGTTTATTGCTGCTGAAAGATGAAAGCACCAGGAGTTAGAGACAAGCGTCAGCAGTTCTAGTGGGCACCAGCAAAATGAAGATTTGACAGACTGGTAGCTGAGCCCGTGAAATGAAATGCCAGATCAAATTTTACCCAAAAGGGGTCAGATGTACTGTCATGCCCCCAGACTCTCAATACCAACTGAATAAATGACTCTGGTTCAACAAGCTGCTGAGAAAGGTGGTGTGCCTTCCATAATTCACTGCTAGAGGGCTATGATGCCTTTCAAAATACACTGATGATTGGTAGTGCCAGAATTGACTTTGAGGATATAATATGATGAGGTAACTTTGTTGGCACTAAGTGCTATTCAAAATAGCTAACAACCATCTTCCAAAATTTACATTTGGTCTGCCTTTGTCCCACAGCTGGACTGGACCCACAACTGTCCACATGAACAGTGGAAATCAGTCAATAAGCAATAAATATGCTCAATAATATATGCATACTTTGGAATGACTTTTTTATTATTTTTATTTTTATTATTATTTTTATTATTATTTTTTGCTGGTGTGGCCCAGATTTAAAGGAAAAGCTTTTGTCAATCTGCTACCAAATGATTTTGGGGTAGCATCATTTCAGAGGCTGAAAATAATAAAGAGAAACATCATGTCTCTTCCTTCAAAGCCGAGCTTTGCCACCTTTAGTTATGTGCAGCAGCACTTACTTATGTGAGTTGTCCCACTGGGAATTCTTAGAAACTATTTGCTTGAGGGTTACTTAACATAAGTAAGGCTGGCAGAATTGGATCTGGTATTTGCATGCAACAAATTATATTAGGGACAACTTGTATGCAGATTTAATTGCACAACACAAGAAAGACATTTAGGGAATCTTTTGGTTTTAGTGAGACATGCTCACTACAGACCTCCTGATCAGCAAAATAATTTCTACTGACTGCTTTAAAAGTTTCAGATCAAATTCCATTCATTGCCAATGGCTGCAAACAGTAAAAAATCTCTATCAGTGCTGGTATTGGCAACAACATCTCAAAGATTCAGATAACAGCAATGTCAAATCTGTAGGTCAGCAAAGAAAACTGCCCTTCTCAAATCCATTCTGTATCTGTTGGAAGGACAAGACATATTTCAAGCTGCGCTGTTTCATGTAGTTATAACATTTTGTCTTCACGTAACAGCGGTGGCTGTTCCAGATGTTTACCTCATTCCTGGTTATAAATCCTCTATTTTCCAGACTGAAGCTAGTCATGGGCAGTTTATACCTATTTGTTCTTGTGTCAATCTTTTCAAAATAGCTTTAAATCTGTGTAAATAGCTTTTTTCTCTCCCAGGTGTTTCTAGCCTGATGCGTATGCAGCCTCTTCCTTAGGCTTCATTTTGCTAAACTGACTGAGACCTGAGATTTCTTCCTAATATGATGGATTCTGGGGTCCCTGGCCATCACAGTAGTCTTTTCCTGTCACTACCTCAAATATACCAGCAACAGTTATGTACATCCAGCAATTTCAGTCAAATTGAACATGTGTGAGTACAGCTGTAAAAGAAATTCCAGGTAAAGAATACAAAGTTATATAAAGGCCTTCATACCTCTGAGTGTCTGTTGGAAAGACACTGTTTGTTCATCCTAATATTGGATTTGTCCTTTTTATGGTACCCCCCTACATTACATGTACACAGAGTACAGATACCACAAACACTTGGGCAGGGCATCATCTCTGACATCTGGGATATCCTTTTTCTAGTTTCTGACTGACTGAACTGCAAGGTGTTACCTAATATTCTTGATATTTACATAAAATGACTGGCTACATTTTTCTTGGATTTCCCAGGATGATATTGGGTACTCACTCAAGGTCTTCCCAACCTGCCACTTCCCATTGCTTGTATGCAGCCACACAAAAACTCCAGAGAAGATATTGATAGCTGTTTAGTTGGACCAGACATTTAGATGAGTAGAAATGAGTAGGCCTAGAGGAACCTGTAGGTCTCTAGGCTACTCATACATAGCTGAGGCTCAGCAGAACGTTGGCAGCCCTAAGGAGACATGTGCCAAATGAGGAACTTGGCACTAACACTGCTAGGTCTGATTACCCTCCAAGCACATTTCTCAGACTACAAAAGGTTTAAATGACACGTCTGAAAAGAAAGTAATAGATGTGGTTCACCATCCTAGTGAGGTCCCTTGTTACATGTTCTGTCTACAAGTCGCTTGGTGGTTGCTGAAGGTTTCTTTCATGATTAGGTTGCTGCGGCTCCTTGACCTGTTTCTAACTTTCATGGACATGCAAATCTCTACTGTGGTGTACTTCAAAATGAGGCTCAGTAGAACAAAACTACAGGACAGAAGACAGGATTAAGGCAAGAACATAAGGTATGTGTAACAAGGTAATACACTACAGAGAACAAGGAGCCTTCCCTTTGCTAAGAACATTGTCTTACGTTTCCTGCAGAGCATCCACTCATGTTGCCAGTCCTTTTAAAAGATACCAATGGTTTATTCTTAAAGCATTATCATTTTGAATAAACAATATATGTTTTATTATTTTAGAGTTTGTTAAGCCATGTTTTATTTTAATTCAGCTGTAATAAAGTTAATGAACTACAATAATTACTACAATAAAACCCTATGAAGTACATTGTACATAGAGTACAAATACGACCAGCCCTTGGGCAGTGATAGAAATATGCAGGGATTCCAGAAAACACTCAGCATCTTTTCTCCAAGAAAATTAAACAAAAACATCAAATTTATTTGGAAATTTACAAGATGACATTGTGTCAGTCCTTCTTGTTTTTCAGGCTTCATAACCACAAGTCGGTAAGTCCTAAGCTGAGCAAGGGTCAGGACTATGGAATGATCATCTACAGCTACATTTTTATTGCATGATTTACATATAAAAATATATGTATATATACATGCATACATACACATGTCTATATTTAGCTGCATCAACTCATGCATATATAGCATTTTTTTTTAATTGTTTTCTTTAACTTTCTTCCTAAATTTAACTGATATTGTTCATGCTATGTTCTATAGGAACTATCTCACAGGGAGCAAGCATGTGAAAAATTCAGTGACCTGATGAAAACACTGAGCTGGTGTTTTCTCATCTCCAACTTTTACGATTTTATTGTATTCAATATATAGCTTTTGCAAAAGCAATACTTCATTGAATGTCACCCAAATCTCTTAAATTAAAAGGCTGAGAAAAAAAAATGGAAAAAAGAAAAAAAAAAAGTTAAATATTGATCCAACTCCTTATGCAACACTGTATTTTTTTTTTTTTATTTTTTTTTTTCCACTTGCAAAGCTAGGCCATCACTGAAGCTTTTCTGCAGGAAATCTAAAGGTTTTACTCTGAAGGACTTTCTACAGCAGAATTCCTTATGAGAACTGCAAGAACAGGCATAACAAATATATGAATACAGACAAGTGTCATGTTTTGCTTTGGCACCAGTAACGTAATATTTATTTTATTTTTTTTTTTCCCTATAAACTCAGAACAAGTATTATTACTAGAAAAAAAGGCATTTTTTTTTCTCTAAAATTGGGTCTAGCAAATGACAATTCATATACATAAAGTGATTGTGGTTTGTGTGTGTGCTTATTGTTGTTGTTAAGTAGGTGTTTCTAATAATCAGATTCCTTATATCCTTTTCTAGTTTGTATAAATTTGATTTTTCTTTAAATATGGTAAATCACCAAATTTGATCCTGAGCTGTACACAGAAAACAAAAATCCTTTTCTCTGAATAAATCAAACTTGAACCCTTTTATGTTTTTTCTCATGATAGCTTATCCAGGTTCTTTTTTTTTTTTTTTTTTTCCTTTTTTCTTTTTCTTTCTCCTTTTTCCTTTAATCAAAAATCTACTGAAAATAAATGAGTTCTGTTGTTCTACTGTTCTACTTCTTTCCAATTATTCCTTAAGCAGGTTAAAGCTAACTCCTGAAGTCCTGCAGAGGTCTTACTACTTTTTTCAAATAAAACAGGAACATAAGGTATGTGTAATAAGGCTTCATACTCACTTGGAATTCTGTGTAACTAAAAATCCATTAAATTTAGCTTTTGTTCATTCTGTACTTCAAATCCTGATAAAGGACAGTTTTTGTTGTAGTTGTTGTTTTCTAATGGGTATGTCTTCATTTGCATGAGACCTGTTTTAGTAATAAATTTTAAGTTTCTTAACAACTAGCTGCTAATCAATACAACATATGTAAGTGTTTAATTTTAAGCCTGCTCATAGATCCAATACTGTTGACAACATTATCTATTTGTTTGAAGTTATGTAAGCACTTGCAGAATTGGTGTATAATATTCAGACATCCTCTACAAGACCCTCAGCTATGTATACAATGAAATAGATTCAGCCCCATATAATCTTGTTCCTACTGTATAAAGTTTATGTTATTCTAATATAAAACAACCTTTTTGGAGGGAAAAATATTGAACTAGAGCATGAAGAAAATGGATTCAGTGTCTAGCTCAGGCAAAGAGTTTCTTTGTCAATTTGGGTAAATCCCTTGATTTCTTAGTGCCTCAGTTCTCCATCCATAAATTAAGGAATTAATATTAACTCCTTTATCTGACTTGTCTATCCGTACAGAAGACACCTTCAAGCAAGGATTGTCTCTTCCTATATGTATTGCATTATTGAAGTGACATTGTATCCCTTGCCTTCATTTCTTTTTATGTTCATCTGAGTTAGCCTTTAAGGTTCTAAAAGCATGTGCTATTTTATTAATTTCTGTAATGTGGTTAGTGTATTTATATAACCTATATATAGGTTATATATATGAGTAACGATAAAAATGAAAGCAAATAATAAAAAATATTTAGAAATGAAAATAATATATAACTGCAATTAATGGCAATTTCAACATATCCCCAGTACCCCTCTGTGAAATTCTCATATTAAACTCTTCTGACAAACATTCTGTCTTAATTCTAAACTGTCTCAGATAGTTTTTGTTCAATAACCTTAGATAACAAACTACTTATCTTTTAAGCCTTTAAGTTGTATTTATTTATTTATTTATTTACTGGTGGTGGGGGGGGGGGGGGCCAGGGCGACTGAATGAATTTATAAACTGTGTCCATGTATATGTATCTTTCTCAGAGCAAGATTCTAAGAAAAGAGTTTTATTACTTGGCGTCACCAAATTAACATCGAATAACTAGAGATGACCGTAAATGAATACATAACATTTTCTTTAAATCTGTACTGATGTAGATTACAGTAGTTAGATTTGTCAGCAGCAGATAGAACCAGATCCTCAGCTGAAGCAAGTCAAACAAGTTTCAAAGTGGTTCTGTCAGCGTGAAGCTCTGAAAAGCAATAGTGACCTGCATGTGCTGATTTATTCTGACTTGGATCTCCTGTATTTCTTCATACAATGTTGAGGTTTTGGCCCGCTCCCTCTCAATAAAGATCACAGAAAACTGTTAACTTGAGAGCAGATCACACCGCTGTCTTTCCTCCACATTCAGAAGGGTTTATCTTCTCAAATAATTATTGGCTACCTTTGCCTTTAAGTTTCTATTTATTTATTTATTTATTTATTTTAATTCACATACTTAGAAGTTTTTGGTTAATTTGAAAATTTACTTTGTTGCATAAGTAATTATCATTTTGAAGGAAAGATCACTCCCATTAATGTTAAGTTTACCTAGAACCTGAACCTAAATCTAATATTTATTTCTTTTTCTTTTTTCTTTTCCCCCTAAATTTGGCAGAAGGGAATGCATCATAACTTTGTATATATTCACTTCTAGATGTTAAAGAACATTCAGGCATCTCGTGGTGATATAATTATTTTAAAATATTTCTTCTAACATAACAAACAAAACTTTCAACCAGAATCTTACTTGTTTGCATTGTTTCTGAAAGGCTTTGCAGGATTACAAAACATTATGATGCATTCTATCTATGTCAAGAACATTTTTGCATTCTGAGCTGTAGAACAGGCATGGAGGAAAGCTCCAATCCCAGGCTCTGCATTTGTGCTCACCCCTGAAGAGACCTTTTGCACAAGAACACCCATCCAAGTAGTCTCTGTGATCAGGGGTTTGGCTTCCAAGATAAACTATCTATGTTACAGTTTTTTTATTTATTTGTTTATTTATTGAGAACCAAATTTCATTAAGGAAGAACACTGGCTGGAGAGAAAGGCCAATGACAATACAGAACATAATTGGAAAGAATAGTCTTGTGGTGTTTCATGAAGGAACTTTAAAAGCAAAAGAATCATTATTCCTAACTCATCTTTGAATTTAAATTGCACACTTAAGCAAACTTTGAACTGTACCACACAATAAGCATAACAAGTAAACCTATGCTTTTAATAGTTAATCATCTGATGCATGACAAGTATCATTCTGGATTCTGTGTGAACTGATTCACAAAAATCATTCAGTAAATTAATGTGGTTTTTCAATATTATCAGTAAAATAGGCAAGCAGCCAAATGTCTAATGACAAATTGAAGGGTTTTGAGATGTGTCTGTCTCTGTGTAATATTGAAATTGTTTTCAAAACAGAAGCACCCGGGAAAAAAATTGAGCAACACCACGTGAACCATAGCACTATTATAAAAATTCAATAAATAAATAATGTGACTTATATGCAAATAAATTTATCTACCCTTCAAATTTACCATCAACCATTTTTAGTGGTCCACTCTGACTCCCAGTAAAATGAATGGCAACGGTTCTATTGGCTTTCAGAGAAATAGATTTCATTCTATATCCAGCATTTATTCAGATCTGGTGTACCTTTTAGGCAATATAAATACTGTTTTTGTAAAGCCTAAAAAGCAACCACTCTGAAGACAGGGCAGCAATCTGTCAAAACAGTGGTTATTGTCTAGAGCATTACCTGTCTTGCAGGTGCTATTCCCCTTCATTTATCTTCCAGCCTTGATCTGATGGATTGGGGATTATTGCTCTTTTGGCAATCAGATCCTGAACATGTCTCCTATTTAACTCTGGGCTGTAAAAAAAGGGAAAATTAAAAACCATTATGAGACCTCCATATAATTAATCTTCAGATGGCTTGAAGCTTAAACATGTAACGTCCTCAGTATACTGCCTACTATAACAACTAACAGGAGGGAAAAAGAGACGACGTATCAATACACTTTATCCAAGGGAAGAAATTCCAGTTGTAGCATTAAATATAAATACAATAGTGTGTTGGCATAATGTAGTAAGGTTCCTGTACTATTAAAGGCTTTGTTCTAAAGCGTATCTGTGTACACAATGAGATGATGAACACAGTGCATCACATAGCTAAATTTAATATATGCAGGAGTATGATGTTTGCAATGCATGCATTTCAGCAGGTCCCATTAGTGCGCCTTTCCCCTCCAGTGAAAACAGAATGAACCACAGCCCCTTCTGGTTTGCATAAAGCAAACAAAATTAGATTTGCTTTGCTGAATTGAAACCCGCTTGGGATTGTGAGCCTCTCTCGGGGACAAATTACTTCAAACAATCCCTTTGTACCATAACAAAATCAAAAAATTCAGGCCAATCAACATGGCTCAAAACCCTTAACACAAGAATTAATAATACAACCTAGTCTATTTTTATTGCTTCTGAGCTACAGATTCTTGTTTTAATATAATTACACTTATTTGTGGTCCACATGTTAAATAAGCTTGCATATGTTAACTAATGTGACATAAAACAACTTTTATAATTTCACTATTGCAACCAGTTTTGTTCCCCCTAGAGTAACATTCCTAACATAGGACAAGCTAAACTTTAATTGCATTAAATCAAATCTATATTATGATTTTTTTTTTTTTTGGCATATATAGAATTGTAGACATTTCTGAAGTTAAATATGTCAAAAATATTTCATTTAAATTCCACTGTAAGTCTGATTTCCTGGTGGGTTTCAAAACCTAACCCTTCCTTCAAAGAAACAAGTTATTCTGTCTAGCAGAGAAAACTCATTTAAGGTGGCACAATGTTTTCCCCACTTAGTAAAAGAATGCCTTTACACTTAATAGTGTAATCCAGGTCACAAGCATGAAGAATTTACAAGCCATATTTCAGTAAAAACTAATCTGATTTTTACAATATTTCCAGAAATTTTTAGACTACAATATTTTAAGTATTGCAGTTACTTAAGTTGAAAACACCCTGTAAATGAAGGCAGATATTTTATTTGCTTTCTTCATCAGACACACCCAAAATGAACCACAGGGAAGTATGTTTGTCTTTTCTATTTTCATCAATATTTTATGTATTGCTCCAGACAGTATTATTTCTTAGCATTTTTCAAACTCCAACCTTGGTGTTGCACAATATTATTTTAAATGCAACAAAATAATGGCAAACATAACCAGCTCTGATTTTCCATCTTAACGTAATACAAGATTATGGACAAAAAAGCAGGAGGTCACTTTTATTACTTTCTAATAAGACTTTACCTTATATGAGGCTATAAGCAATATATCAAGATGTCACTTTGTGCCTCCTAATATGACATTGTGGTGATGGAAGGAACCAAGGAGTTAGCACAATTTTCTGAAGTATTCTCCCCAGAAGCATGTTTCTGCAATGCACAGTCTCAAGCACTTGGAAAGGAAAGTGCTGACATAGGGCAGAATTATACCCTGACTCATAGTCCATGTAACCCAACTGATGGATGCATAACGTATCAATCAAGACAGTTCTGCTCCTAGAATATATATTTTCTTCACAGAAAACAAAAACAACCTTTGCCCTATTTAACCTGAAAGCCCAGAGATACACAGCTGAAATAAAATGTTGAGAAGGGTGAACGGTGCATTTTTGCTATAGCCATGAGAATGTTGGAAATAAAATTTGCATTTAAAAATGGTGCAAAGAAATTAAAATACAGAAAAACGTAACTATGCCTAAGACCTTAACTATGCCCCATACTGTCACTGTGCATACACACATGGCTATCAGATAATAACACTTCTAATCTCAGTAAAGTTTGCCATGATTTCTAAAGACAGCTTTGAATTTTCCATTTTTCCTGTCTCATGTTGTTGTAAAGTGGACTTAGCTGGACTGCATCCCCTCATTCTTTTTGCTATAAATCCAAATTCCTTAGAACTATAATCAGCACCTATTTTTCTCTGCTCTTTAATACTTATTTTATTTATAGAAGGTAATAGTTCATGCCTTCTCTGCTCTGGACAGATAGATGAAGCTTTGCAGTAGTATCTAAATATCATTGGGAGTAGCATGGTCTCCAGAAGAAGGTCAGATGGTTTTATGCCAGATATTAGGGGAGTTAAAAGAAACACTGTTTCTAGGGAGAAATGATACCTGATAAGCCAGAATAAGAAATAATAGAAATTGGTTGAGGTCCATGTTTTAACGAAATTTTAATAGTTAAGATGGCTAAAGACAACAAACTTTCCTTACGCATTACTTGTTTTAAAGAAGTTAGTCCCAGCAAAATCAATTTCATTTTTGGACAATGGTAGGTTTGTTGAGCTTAAATCAGCAATCCAGAGGAGATAGAGAAGCTTCTGCAAAATGAAATTCAACCCAGTTTACCGCAATGAGTGGGTCAAAAGAGGAAGCAACGAAAGGGCAGCTCCAGTAATAGCAGCAGATGTGAGTGGTATGAGTGTGAGAGGGGAATGACTGATCAAGGAGAGCCTTTAACACAATGGAGAAGGACTCTGACTTCTCTGATCTGTCCAACTGTGAAATGATCACCTGACCTGAATGATAATATTCAAAATACAAAACTATTTCATGTTTTATGGAACTTTTCTTACCTGTTGCTTTCTGTCTGGTGGGACTTGTGTTATTCCAGATCCAACAGTACAGGCAACCCTACACTCTCGCCCATAAAACCTGAGAGTTATGATACATTTTTTTTTTTATTAAAGTCCCCACTGACAGCCACTGCATAAATGTTTGAATGAACAGCAATTGTATAGTGTGTTTAAACACCAGTAAAAACAACTTGGAAACTTGCTATGTGGTATTACACGTTATGATCCATGCCAGGTGTTAAATGCTGTTCTTGTTTCATGAAACAGTAAAACCATGCAGCCACTGCATGTCACTATTAAGACAGAGCAATAGGGAAAGGTTTCAGAAAGATTTATAAATTTCTAGTGAAGATGGATGCCACAGTCAGAAGGGTAAAAGCTGTTCCTGTACATATATATTCATTTATTGTTTAAACCCCCAAAAGTTGAAGTGGTCAGAAGACTTCACAGTCTACTCTGCTACACAATTTAGATCTTGTAGAGTTTTCCATGTATTTGTTATGTATTTAAGCGTGTGTTAAACCATTAGATCCCAAGAAAATCATAGTCATTCATGATTCATTGAATCATTCATATCTGAAAGTTGTGACCTAGCACAAGTGTATTTTCTTGGGTTGAGATATGTTCCTCCTACAAAATATATAAAGTATTATCCATGGGCAATTACCCACTTCTAACCATATTTCAGAGGAAGCACTTTTAGCAATATAAATTATTCATATTATATAATGCTGCATAAAAGTGCTCTACTCTGTCAGAAACAGCCTTTTTTTTTTTTTTTTTGGGTTGTTTTGTTTGTTTTTTATTTTATTTTATTTTATGTGAGGGCAAAACTCTCTTTAAATCAACATCATAGTAGTTTGCTTCAGCATTCTGGACTCCTTAGGGGTGCAGATTTCCAACTGGTATAAAGGAAAATACGTAGGTCATTATGGGAGATCAGTGTAATTAAGAACTATAGAGCAGGTGTGAGGGGAAATTTTGACCTTATAAGAATATATCATGCTTTCAAAGGCAATTTTTGAATTTTATTTTATTTTATTTTATTCTTATACTTAAATCAATTATTGATGTCAATGTATTTCTTAAATTGTAGGACCTGGAAAAGTTTATTGTCTGCGTGTCTTGGAGCACTGTGTGGAGCACTCCATGGCAAGGTAAGACTCAGGTCTCTAGCATCCCTCCATCTTGCATCTTTTCCCCCTTGACTGGGGAGAAAAGCAGGATTAGAATGAGAAGGGAGGTCTCCCAGCTTGGAGAAGTGGGGCATCGAGAACCTGCCTCTGTTAGTTCACACCTGCTGCACAAACACAATGACAAAATCAATGCAAGTTGTGGTTCCTCTGTGCCATGTTGGACAAATATAGATTAAAAACATCCCCACTGTGAAGTGCTTATGCTCACACCCAAGATAGTACACAATATGATGATATTTGATCGCTCTGAGAAGCTGGAGCTTTTTCCCACCTTTGGCCCCAATTTACCTTGTCACAGTCATTTTGCTATGAATTGTTTTACAAGCATTCACAGACCAGCAATTGTTATCCCTAGCAGTACTTTTCTGAGGAAGTTAGGCATCACCATCACAGGAATTGTTCTAACAATCGTATTAATGCACTAGCTTTATATGAAAACCTTGATACTGATCTTATAAATAGTTCCTGCTAATGCATTTTGGGTGAAATGCTGCCAGGTTTTAGTGATGCAAATTAGGATGACTGTAAAATTGTTACTTAGCGGTTTTGTTAAATGTAAATTTGCAGTGTTGGATAGTGTCATTCTGTTTCTTGCCGTATGTTCAAGCTAAAAGGCAGAACCATGCTCATTTGTATAATGTTAATATCTTCTTGCTTAACTTTTATAACATTCTGCACAAATTAACGTAAGATCCTAATAATCAGGCCAGCTATTAAAGAATTCTGTGATGTGTTCCAAAATGAAGTGTGTAACGCCTATTGGGTTCACACAATAATTACAGTCTGACTGCCGTCTGCTCTTCTCATCACAGTGACACCTGCTAACAAATATGTTGCTAACTCTGTTTGCAGCATTACAAATAGGTAGACGCTCATTGGCTGCCACAGGGTGAGGGCACTTGGCCTATGTACTCACCAGTGGAAGGTGATTTAGCAAGTCTGCTTTGATGATCCGCTTTTCACAGTGTGAGACTGTATTTTGCACCCTAGAATTCCCAGGTACAGAGTCACAGTGCAGTTACTTCTCTTCACCTCTCCCTTTTCCTGCTGTTGCATTCTTTTGTGGTTGTAGGTTTATTTTATTTTATTTTATTTTATTTTATTTTATTTTATTTTATTTTATTTTATTTTATTTTATTTTATTTTATTTTATTATTATTTTATTTTATTTTATTTTAATTTTTATTTTTATTTTTGGGAGGGGTGGGGTGGGTGGGGATGATTATTGGCATTTATGCAGAAAAGCATTTAAACAGTATGGGAAATGGGGCTGAAAACTTCCTGTTGTACATGTATATGTCAGTGAGTATAAGCATGTATGTGAGGGAGGGAGAAAGAGCGAGAGGGAAAGATTCCTGCTTTACCATTGCAGCTGTATGTAGGCAGTATTTAACTACATATAGACTGACATGGAATTAAAACATTAGAAACACCCTTTCAGAAAAAATCACATGCCCTTTCTAGAAATATTTTAATGAACTAAAATGCGCTTATGCAAATACCTGTAGATGGTGAAAGAGCTAATTGTAAAAATTAGGTGAAATAAATTCAGGACATATTAAAAGCATAATGTCTAGTTCTATACAATGGACAGGGTCATCCCTGGCCCTCATCCTACTGTAAAAGAAGTCTAAGATCTGGATTCAACTTTGAAAGTTAAATTGGTGTAGTCAGATATTCCAATGTCTTTATTATTCTCTCTTTTATTTATTTGTTTATGAGTGTCTCATTTAAATTCCAAATACAAAATCATAACCTCAAAATAATAGAATCTTCATGAAGCAGCAGCTTCATGTTACTTGCTACACTCCAGATAGTCAGTGATTAAATATCCCCAATGAGTATATTCAGGAAATAACTTTTATATAGTTATAGGATATATGCTGACTTCCTTACTGGTTATGACTGCTTCTTTTTGATTACTAGAAAGAAACATTTCAAAATCAGGCTCTTAGTTTTTTGGAAATGTGTGACATAGGAAAGTTAAATTTGGAGAATGAAAAGAAAAAATGCATCTGGAATGTTTTGATTTTTTTTTTTTCCCATAAAACTGCATTGTCTGTATAATATATTGAAAATTTGGTGATTCAAGCACAAAACAGTCTGAGGAAAAACTTGAGATTTGACTACTAAAAAGTCTGGTCACAAAATCTGAAGACTACTTATGTAGATGGTTGTTTTCATAATCCGCAATGTATTGGAAGAAGAGATGAGAAGAAAAAGGGTAGATTTATGAACTGTTTGATCTCAAAAGTAACTTTCAGTTCAACTCAAGACCTTCAAGGTTTGTCTTGCCAATACTTAAACTATTGTAGTGTGAACACTTTAAAGTGTAGTTCAACTTATTTTGATGTAAGATGTAAAAGTAACCCCCCTCCTGACTCCATTATCACTGATTTTTACATTTCAGATAAATTCTGCAAGGTAGAGAAAAAAAGAAATCAGTAAAAAAAAAAAAAAAAACAACACAAAACCCTCTGTACTCACTTTGACATGAAATTGTCACTCTGTCTTTTACCAGCCCTTGTGGTATTGTTCATAACAATGATTCTGTGATTCTGAAGGATAAAGTAAGGCTGTGCTTACACTTCTGCAGCCCACTCTTTTCAGATGGTGCTGTCCTTGTAATGGAGACTGATAAGCCAGGTGTCTCTGAACACTCTGAGAGCAATGAAGATTGAACAGAACCATGAGTATAATTTGGCCTGCTTTTTCTGTTAATTTGTGCTATTTAAACTCCTCCTTCTGTGGTTTCCAACCATTAAATTTGCTGATGCATATTTTATATTTCAAAAAATTTCAAGTCACTGACACTGTGCAAAACAAAAGAACTGCCGAAGAACACCAAACGCTGTGAAAGTAATTTACATCTTTTTTTGCCTTTTAAAAAGAGGGTCATTAAAAAAGGCTAGAGGGGTGAGCAGGGTACTCCACATCTCTGGCTCTTGTGAAAGGTATTTCACAGGGAGCATGCAAGTCCCAGAGGCTCAGCTTTCTCATTAAGAAGATGTAATGGATCTTCTGACCCTCTGAGCTTCCACCAGTTTATTCTACCTTTTTTTTTTTTTTTTTTTTTTTTTTTAACTGAAGATAAGAGACTTCGTTTCTGTTGTTTTCTCATGTTTTTCTCCACTACTTTATATCCTCCCTTATATCTAACTGTGAAAAACTGAAGCTGGAAAACTAAAAGGTAAAAATATCTAGAATATTCCCAAGCCTAGTCCTACTCAGGACAGGTACTTACTTTCTAAGAGTCAATCATCTTAATACCCATAAAGTAAAGTGGGAATGACAGATGGTGGCATGTCTCACTCTAAATTTAGGCTGGTTAGATAAATTGCCAGCTCAGCAATCTATCTAACCCATCTAATTCTCTTCTGGCTTGAACTGGACCAGGAACAACCATTCCATCAGCCATTGTGTCCAGAAGCTTAGGAGACTTCCAAAGAATTTAATACTACTGGAGGATTATTCTCAATATCCAGAGATGCATAAAATCCCAGTGAATATACAAAAGGGTTGGTGCTGATACATATGCTATTTTTTACTGAGGAGTATTTTTCATCTATTTGAACTATGTAAGTGAACTGAGATACTAAATGACTTTCTTACAGCACCTCATTTTATGAATATTCTAATTTAACCAGTCTGATTTGTAATTTTTCCACTTTATTGCTGAATGGTTTAAGATCAAGCACATCAAATGTGAAAAATAAAACCTAACTAAATAGTTTGAGATTTAAAAAATTCATGATGGATTTTTAAATCCAGATGAACAATTGCTTTCATAATCTTATCATTTGTTCTTGATTCATTTTTTCCCAAAGAAATTCATAAAGGATTTAAATTTTATAACATTCAAAGGACAGAAACGTTCAGGATTTAAGTGATTTAAATTCATACTCAACAGGAGACTGAATGACATGGGGATTGTTGCTGGAGTGTGCAGTCTATCACCTTCATGGCATTGGGCCTATCCATCTTTAAAGGTGCTTATCTATGTAGTGGATGTAATAGTGGAATCTGTTAGTTCAAATCAAATACAGAACAGATTGTAGTATGTAATGGTTAATCAGAGGTGTATAGCAGTCAGAATTAAGAAAAAATACATCAACACTTGCCAACAGATTTCACGCATTAGAATGTGAGACAACACAGCTATTTCATATCATAAGCATAGGTAAAGAGATAAAACTGATAGGAGGTATTATGGTGGGAAACTGTCGGTACATGCTGGCTTGTTAATGGAAACAACTCTGAGGTATGACTTGATGGTTCAAATCTTGGTGTCCGTATCAAACAGCTCTCCTCCCCACTTCTTCAGGGACAATGATTGACAAGCTCAGCAAAGACACCAAGGGTTGACTGAACATGGAGAGTGAAAAATGCATTCATCTTTGGAAGTGCCATAAGTAGGTCAGGGTTGAGACATGTTGACAAGATAGCTTACGGAAAATTGCACTGCCTGCAACATATCTGTAATTTGGATAAATTGAGGAGTTCAGTCCCATATGATACCAATCCAGCTTCTTTCAGAAGGCTGAAATCAATTTTAGAAGATAAAAATTCATTTCTATAAGTTACTGTGAAACACCTGGTGAATACCGTTTACATTTCTAAGCTACATAAATGCAAAGAGTGCTTTGAGTATTTTTTCTTCATTTTGGCACACTGAAAAATATTATCTTATTTAGAATATAATATTATTTCATAATTACAGGTACAGCATTGTACTTTTGATTAATAGGATGTTTGTCAACAACAGCTGTCTACCTGTTACTCTGTTATTTCACCTCAGCCACTGTTGCTAATTATTTTTCTGGTACTTAGGTTTCATTGATCACTCTTTATATAATTGATTCTGATAAAATCAGATAAGATGAATACTTCAGGATAAGATTTTGAAGGCTTGATATAATAAAATTTATTTTAAGTAAAAGGAATTTTATTTTTAAAGGGTTGTCTTGATGTAATTTTATGATTTAAAATTACATCAGTTCTTTCCCTTCCCTTCCCTTCCCTTCCCTTCCCTTCCCTTCCCTTCCCTTCCCTTCCCTTCCCTTCCCTTCCCTTCCCTTCCCTTCCCTTCCCTTCCCTTCCCTTCCCTTCCCTTCCCTTCCCTTCCCTTCCCTTCCCTTCCCTTCCCTTCCCTTCCCTTCCCTTCCCTTCCCTTCCCTTCCCTTCCCTTCCCTTCCCTTCCCTTCCCTTCCCTTCCCTTCCCTTCCCTTTTACTTTTTTTTTAATTTTTACATCAACAGTGTTGAAATGTTACTGTTACTTTATCCAGAAAATGAAAAGGAATGTCCTCTTATCTATTGAGCCTTTTAGCTGAACGTGTCTCTCGGACCTGTTATCCCAGTGCTTAGCATCCTGATTTCACAATCTTGCAATCAAATCATGACCTTTCCGACATGGCAAAGTTGTTGTCCTTTTTTTTTTTTTTTTAAGACCCATGGCTCAAATATCATCTCAGGTCTTATTTCCTGTTCCTCATCTGTAATTTGGCAAATAAGAATAGAACTCAGAAAAGGTTATCCATTATCGGTTACATACTTTAGCTCAGAAGCATCTTGCATTGGCAAGAAGCTGATGATCTGCCAGATCTTTTCCACCTCCGACTTCTAAACTATATTAAAATTTAGATCCTGTAAATCAACTGAAATAGAAAGTGTCTCTCTTTAATTAATGGCCTAGATGTCAGATACACTGCACCACAAAATGCTCCATCCCATCATGTTATTTCTGAATCTGTGATTTTGTACACTAAATAGTTTAGGAACACAAATAACTGACTCAGCTTTCTTTTCCTAACGATGCATGAAGACCAAAGCACAGCTGTGTCAGAGGGATCTCCCAATAATCAGTGTCATATAGCTTTCTTTCTCCTTCCTTCGTCCTCTAGGGAAATTACACCGTTCTTTTTGGGAACTTATTTCTTCTCTGGTATTGAATCGACTATATTGACTGGGGCTCTGTGGGATGGGGGAGAGAAGAGGCTTTTAGAGAACCATGGCTCCCCTCCAGCTGTGTCTTGCTGACCAAAATGTAAATAGTGTGAAAGAGTGAATAGCAACACTAGATAGCTGGTCAATGAAAATGGTACTCACACACTTGTGCAAGGAAATTCATCCTCTTTGATCCCTTTCATGCTCATTTCAGTCTCGTATTTAACTCAACCCATCTGCTGTCCAGTCTCTCAAAATGACCTTAAGTTGTTCTTATTTTATGTTTATTTTATCTAAATATAGAGAATTCATATGGCTATTCAAATCACTTATTCCTTTGATGAGAAGAAATTTTTCTAAAATTAAACTCCCTCAAATAGGTCTAGAACTGTGATGTATAATTTTAGATGAAATACGAGCGTAATAGTATTTTATCAGTAAAGTCATGTCACGCTTTTTGGCTTAGAAGACAGAGAATTTGGATGAATGGAGAAAGCATGCAAAAGTTACACGAGGATAAAAATGTATATATTGACTTTATGGCATGAATATTTAGTGTCATCTTTGCAATTCTTTTGGCCTTTCAGACTTACACATGGGTCTATACCCCACAAATGCAACCCCTTATCTTTAAAGACAAGTATATCCACTAGGGTTGTAAATGCTTATATGTCATAGAACAGGACATAAAAGACAAAGTAGTCACAGTTTCCTGGTTTTGTATCTATATAAATGTTGGATAAGGGACTCTGTGGGGAGGGAAGGGGAAGGGAATGCAACATGGGATATCTGTACCCAAAAGTGTCTCAGAGAACTTTAAATAAAAAAAAAATCTTTCTTCCTCCAGCAGTGGTCCACTTCAATCCCTCTGTAGTCAACTACCAATTACCTTACAAGAAGACAGGCGATAAAATGTTAATTAGATAAACAAGTCCCGGGGACCTCATCTAGAAATTTTCCTGAAGCAATATTTGGTGAGCATATGAACTGAACTCAATATCTGCCCTACATAGCTCAGAAGTAGGGGTTGCCCTAAAATGAGCTACAGATGTAGCCTTAGTAAAGTGAAACCTAGTTGAGAGGGGAGGGACAGTTTGTTCAATGCATGTGAGACCCTCATACAGTTTAAAACCCCTGTGAAAGCCTCTGGGAAGAAAAAAATGTCCCCCTAGATTTTTTACCAAAAGCTACAAAAAGCCTGAGAGATTCTCAAAATGGCTTTGTTCTAGAAAGATGAAAGGACATAGCTCTAAGAACATCAAGTGTATGATATTTAGTCTCTGTGGGAGAGTCATGAAGCTTGGGAGAAATACTGGTAAGTGTATAAACTTATTTGAATAAAAACCTGAAACAACTTCCACACACACACAAAATTCTGGACCATAGGGAATAAGCTGATGAGAGACCTACCAAAGTCTGCATTTTGCACATTCTGCAAGATGAAGTGATAACTACTGCAAGTGCTGTTGTGCTGGGAGATGATAAAGTGATGATATGTGTTCAGAAAGGAGGTACATCAAGAAAACACAACAATATTCAGTTCCAGGTAGAACAGATCCATGATTTTTTTTGGGGGGGAAAAAAAATATAGTGAAATGTGAAAGATCTTAACCTGCAGGAATTTATGTGAACAGTGAAAATACAGCCCAGAAGAGCTGACACCAGTTCTAGCATATGCCATGTAATTTACTGAGGAACATTTCTCAATTCTTTTAGTTTGTTTACTCCTCCCTTCTGTATTTGAATGTGATATATGTATGTTTCTTTCATATAACTTCTCAATATTTTATGGAATTAGGGTGGTAGAGGGAAACAGGACAAAAGAAAATTTGGTTCCATTCTTAGCTCTGCTGAGTAGCTTTGGCAAAGTTACTTTAATGTTCTATGCTTTGGTCTCCAAATGTATAAAAGGAAGATAATAATAATCTTTTTTATGAAGTGCTTCAAGATCTCCAAATAAAAGGGACGATATCAAAGCATGGCATTATTATTATTATTACTTGAACAGATTGAGATATTTCAGAGATAATACCTAGTTATTTCACAGGAAAAAAATTAAAAATGGAGAACAAAAGATCAGAAGATTGAATGTACCTCTGAACAGACAGGAGAAAAAGCACTTCCTTTATATACAAATCTTGCAGACATCTTTTTGTCCTGGATCAAAGTCTCTTGAACTGCTCACAAATAGAAGTCCTTTAGTGATCTTGACTCTGTGATATCAGGTTTGGAGATGGGGGTCTGGGAATACGGGAATAAGGCCAAATTTGTTATATATATATATATATATATATATATATATATATATGTTTATGTGTGTATATATATATATATATATGTATATACTGTGTGTGTGTGTTAGCTATCTTAGAAAGCACTCAGAACCTTGAGGAGAGAAGCAATGCTAGAAAGACACCTTTAAATGTGAGTTTTTCTGCTACATATAAAACATACATTATACTTCCAAACTCCTAAATTTAGTCCATGATGAAGGGATAGCTATATAGGTAGTTTCAGAACACTCTCTCTGCCCCAAACCTAAAAGTCAGTCTAGCCTTATGCTTCATTTACAAGGGTGTAGTTTAGTTTTGTCTGAACACCAGTGCAAGGTAGTAGTACCACAGCAGCTCTTTTGGCAGATGGGTGAAGTTATGAACCAGTAGCAAGCTATCACAGAGGACTAACTTCAGCATTAGAGACACCTCTTTTGATATTTCTATCAGAAATTAACTTTATATATCATGCCTTCTGACATCTGCTTAGCCAATGACTCGTGAACTGAACTGCAATTCATGTTGGCAAGAAGGGCATTTAGCCTTTCGGTATTCAAAACCACGGCTGACACATGAGCAAAGCAGATTTTAAAGTCTGGAGCTCAAGTGTCAGCCCTGAGACCTGTGTCTCAACACTCATTTGAGACTCAAAGGCTGATTTGTTTATTCCCTTGAGGGGTTATTGCATGTTTTCTCTCCTTTTGTCAGTAGGCTCTGGAATTGCTTACAACAGCAACAAAAGCTATATGGAGCTGAGCAGTTGCTGGGTGGACAGTGCTGATGAATTTTTGAGCTCTTGTGACTAAAGACTACAGAGTAACCCTGTCAGAAATGTGTTTCAAAAATAACTTTTTTTAACTTGTCTTTCTGTAGAACCAAGTCTTAAGTGGTTCTGTCTTCCAGTCTGTGTACATTATCTACTTATCTAGACAAGATTTAAACACAATTTGCAGTTGTCTGGCAGTTTTAATACTCGTAAGATTCCTAAAATGTTCATGAAAATAGACTGCTAGGAGAGGGGGGACATTCTAGTGTTAACCTGAAAGAAAACTTTCAGCAGCAGCAGACAGATCCTTGTCAAACCAGAGAACCTGCCCAGGAGAGAAGTGCTGTGATGCCCCAATGACACAAACATCAGTCATGGCTCCTCTACGGAGAGACACTGAGTGGTCTGACCATAGGACACAAATTGCTGAGAAGCCAGCCTTCATTAATGACTGTCTTCCTGGACCTACTGGAGCAAAGTAAAACAGCACTGGGATGCTAAGCTCCAGAATTTCTTGTCCCATTCTGGAAGCAGAGGAAAATAGCTGAAGAAATGAAGTGACAGCTGCAAAACAGGCAGGGAAAAAAAAGGCCCAGGAGCAGATCTGACACAACTACCTTGATCAATGTTTGCTTGCAAACGAAGATTTATATTCCTTGTTGTTTATATCAGGAACCTGAAGTGAAATACTGACCACTGTGAAGCTGGTGACAGATATCCCATAACCAGAATTTCATCCTGGTTCTTTTCTGTAGACTTTTCTGTGATTTGTGGTATGTTAATAGCAAAGGGAAGTTAAAATGCTCCGAATCAGGAAAAATATTTTACAGAGCTAGGTAATTTGAGAAACATCTTTCATCAGTTAAGGTTTGAGCTTCTCCCAGTAATAACAAGAACTTGATCAAGCATGAACACTCCCTAGCTATCTATAGATTTGTACTACACAACCTTAGAAATGTCATTGGCACACTTCACAGTATAATCAATACATTCTTTTTAACCTTTGCGCAAGAAGGTTGGGATGCAGACTAAGATTGATAAAAAGACTCTCCCACAGTGTGAAGGGTGCAAAATTAGAGAAAAAGCAGAACTGTGTGATTTTGCTAGTGTAGTGCACAATCTGAAACCTGCTATGTTCACTCCCAGGGGCTTCATGTTTGAGCAAGTTTTAGTCCAACCCAAACTTCTAGAGCAGATAATCCAGATGCCCTTTCTCCTCTGGTCCCAGATTCTTTTTCCTTGGAGGCATCAGTGTCTTGCCACTCCTGTCTTTCATGAAGCTTTTTTTGTGCTCTTCACCAGCATTCTTAACATCTGAAGAGATTCTATTACTACTTTAATAAGTTGTGATATCTGGGAGAGACATCACAACTCATAGGCCTGCTGCTTCCTTTTCTATCTCTAGGGCCTGTGACAACAATGGGGATCATGTTCTGTGATGGAAAATAGGGCATTAGAAGTTCTCCCATAGGTATTTAACTGAGGGAAGAATAAGAAGCACCTCAGACTGCTAGAACTTTTACCTAGTGAATTCCACAAGATTTTCTAAAACTGGCCAACAGGAAAACAAAACAAAACAAAACAAAAAACAACAAACAAACAAACAAAAAAAACACAACCACGTTATAATCTTCACAATATGATGTTTTTTATGAATCTGAGAACAGCTGAAGTGCTTAGCAAGTGTTTTTTTTTCTCCTGCTGTCTTATTAGAGGGCAGGGATTTCTTGACTGTTGACCCTGTCCCCCATCAAAAAAAAAAATCTGCTGTGCCAAAGAAATGTAGAAGTGACTGTGATGGGACCTTGTAATGACATTACAGGATTGTGTCTTGAATATTGGCATTGAGTACTTACAACACATACTGAGTGAGCCCAAAAAGGAGCCTGATCCTGTCCAGGTATAAATAAAGACAGGGTCTTGTCCCTGTTAACACTCTTAAGGACTTCTCAGCTCATTTCTGAACCTGTATATTGTCACTTGGCTCCAAACCAGTTACTTTTCACAAGCAAACCAGTTTTGTCTACAGTCAATATTTTAATATCATAATATGACTGATGCAGTTAATAACACAGCACTACCATTTATGGATATATAGGAAGTGCAGTGATAAAATATCTATTTTATTAATGTACATGTTAATCTCCACATTGCAGTATACAATTGTTTCCAGGAAACTTCTTGAAAAGCAAAGAGTCATTTGGAGGAATAAGAATACTAAAATGTATTAACCGGAAGTCTTTATATCCTGCTTGTTGCCTGCTGACCAGTGTCTGGTAGAAACAACAGGCAAGAAAAACTGAAACAATAATGATTATCACTTTGTCTTTTTTTGGCAGTTTCTCATAGTCATTGTTTTTAACTTTTTATTTATTTATTTATTTATAATGAAATTGTAAACTATTTCTTGCCATGTTAAATGGATGTTGTATGGTTTGTGCCAGTGCTTTTTGTATAAGTTAATTTTGTAAGTGGTCTATAGCCAAATGTAGTTGCTTATTATTTGCTCTTCACAGATCCTGTTGTGTTACAGTTTGCGAATGAAACAAGTACAATAGGCAAGAGAGGGAAGCTGTCTGCAAATCAGGAGCTGTGGAGATAATATTTTAAATCACGAATGACGCAGAAGAAACCCACTTAGTGTGCCATAAAGTAACAGAGAAATATTTGGCAGCTATGAGGAAAACAATAGTAACTAGATAATAACTTTTGGTTTGACACATTATTCTTAGAGGCAAAACAAATAACTCAGTTAGGATTTCAAATTACATAATTGAGACCCAAAAAATTAAGTACTCTAAGAAAACTGTGGTCAGTAATTTTTTAACCAGCTTGCAGAGCTGGACAAATTAACCAAGTAATTGGAATTCTGCTGAAATACACACATAATTTTGTCTTCAGTAATTAAAAGAGATCTGCATGTTTCTGTATTGAAATATTATTTACTTGTTGGTTTGTAAATGGTACAGATTTTGTATATTGTGACAGATGAGTGTCTCATTATAGTTACTATTGATGTTATTTTATTATTAGCTAACTACACTCTATGGGGTATGTGTATGTGTGTGTGTACATGTATACGTATATATGCATATAGTATTGATGGAGAAATTATCATGTGTGTTATTTTATTTTTTAAAGAAGCAAAATATTTTCTCATTTGTCAACTACAAGACAAAACACAAAACAAAACAAAGTCGGGAATATCTTGAAGTCTTCCTGAAAATAGGAACTGTTTGAAATATCTATGTAAGTTTAAGGTAGTCAAAGTGCTCTGAGACACAAATATTCTCAGAAAATTTGCTGTCACTGTAAAACATGACAATTAGTCATGAGAAAGAATGAAAGTAGAAATAAAAGTCTTTGATGCATGTTGAAGGCAAACAGAGAAGGTTAGGAAATGCATTGCTAATCTGGGAAAGAAACAAGTATGTTCAGCTGCAAATCCTGCTTTTAAATGACATACTGATATAAGGAGATCTCCTTCACTCACTTTTTTCTTTTATATATTCTGCTTATATAAATGCATCTTTATCTCTATGTGTATGAATACATATGTACATATATATACAATCTAACTTGCAGTGTGAGACAGTTGAATGCACAGTCATTTATGTTTTCATTCCAGCATCTTATCAAATTTGCTTTTTTTTTTTTTTTTTTTTCTTTCTTTTTTTTCCCTCTTCTCTCCTTTGCCCAGTGTTTTGCACATCAGGTAAAGTTTCCAAAGAAATTAATGGATGAGCTGCTAGTGACTAAAATGGAGTCAGTATTTCACCTCGGCATGATGACATGGTTTGCTTCCCTCCAGCTCGCATTAAATAGCATGCAACAAATAAAGACACATTGCAGTGAAACCAACCACAATTGTTTCTTCAGTCTTTGTACAAGACAAATACCCTAAAAGAAGATGTATAAGGATTCTCTTATACTAAATTTAGTATAGGAAATCTTTAATAACTAGAACTGACTATAATTTCCTCCTTTAGACTCTTCTGTTTCGATGTTTCATAAATCCTTGTATTGATTAGTTTTATGTGGAACATTGTACAGCTCTAAACACAAGAAATTAAACTGAGTGGCAGGTGAATTTTAGCACAGTCCTTCCAGTCAACTGTAGTGGGTTTATGTACCAAGATTTTGGTAGTGAGGGGCTACAGGGGTGACTTCTGTGAGAAGAATCCTGCAGCTGCCCCATGTTATATAAGAGCCAGTTTCAGCAGGCTTGCAAGGGACCAACTGCTGCCCAAGAGCGGAGCCAATAAGTGATGTTCTCTGTGCCTCTGTGAGAGCATATTCAAGCAAGTGAAAAAAAAAACAAAACAAAACAAAAAAAAACTGCGGCACAACAGCATCTGGGAGAGAGGAGTGAGCACCAGCCCTGCAGCCCCCAAGGTCAGTGCAGAAGCAGGACTAGAGGTGCTCCAGGCATGGAGAAGCAGTTCCTTTGCGGCCTGTGGAGAGGCTCCTGGTGGAGCAGGCTGTCCCCCTGCAGTCCATGGGTCTCATATGGAGCAGATCTCCACACTGCATCCCCCCCATGGGTGGAGGAGCCCCCAGTGGAGCAGGTGGATGTGGCCTGGAGGAGGCTGTAGCCCATGGAGAGCCCCCACAGGAGCAGGCCCCAGGCCAGAGCTGCAGCCTGTGGAGAGGAGCCCATGAAGGAGCAGGGGGTCTGGGGGGAACTGCTGCCCATGGGGAACCCATGCTGGATCAGTTTGCTCTTGGGGGATGGACCCTGTGGTATGGAGCCATTTGTGAGCCTGTCTTGAAGAGCTGCTGCTTGTGGGCAGCCCTCGCAGGATCAGTTTGGGAAGGATGGCATCCCATGGGAGGGACCCCATGTGGAGCAGTGGCAGAGAGTGACCAAGAAGGAGAGGCAGAGATGAAGTGCTATAGGCTGCCCACTGCCCACCACCCTGATTCCCCCGTTCCCTTATTCCCCTGCACCACTTGGGGGGAAGAAGGTGGAAGATGGTGGATGGGGAGATGGTGTTTTTGGTCCCTTCCCTTCCCTTCCCTTCCCTTCCCTTCCCTTCCCTTCCCTTCCCTTCCCTTCCCTTCCCTTCCCTTCCCTTCCCTTCCCTTCCCTTCCCTTCCCTTCCCTTCCCTTCCCTTCCCTTCCCTTCCCTTCCCTTCCCTTCCCTTCCCTTCCCTTCCCTTCCCTTCCCTTCCCTTCCCTTCCCTTCCCTTCCCTTCCCTTCCCTTCCCTTCCCTTCCCTTCCCTTCCCTTCCCTTCCCTTCCCTTCCCTTCCCTTCCCTTCCCTTCCCTTCCCTTCCCTTCCCTTCCCTTCCCTTCCCTTCCCTTCCCTTCCCTTCCCTTCCCTTCCCTTCCCTTCCCTTCCCTTCCCTTCCCTTCCCTTCCCTTCCCTTCCCTTCCCTTCCCTTCCCTTCCCTTCCCTTCCCTTCCCTTCCCTTCCCTTCCCTTCCCTTCCCTTCCCTTCCCTTCCCTTCCCTTCCCTTCCCTTCCCTTCCCTTCCCTTCCCTTCCCTTCCCTTCCCTTCCCTTCCCTTCCCTTCCCTTCCCTTCCCTTCCCTTCCCTTCCCTTCCCTTCCCTTCCCTTCCCTTCCCTTCCCTTCCCTTCCCTTCCCTTCCCTTCCCTTCCCTTCCCTTCCCTTCCCTTCCCTTCCCTTCCCTTCCCTTTCCTTTCCTTTCCTTTCCTTTCCTTTCCTTTCCTTTCCTTTCCTTTCCTTTCCTTTCCTTTCCTTTCCTTTCCTTTCCTTTCCTTTCCTTTCCTTTCCTTTCCTCTTCTCTAGCTTGTTAGTGATAGGCAATAAATTTTACTAGTCTCCCTATTCTGAGTTTGTTTTGCCCATGATTATTGTTTATTGATCTCCCTGTCCTCGTTTCAGCCCTTGAACCCTTTTCGTTGTGTTTTCTCTCCTTTTCCCTGTGAGGAGGGGAGGGAGAGAGCAGTTGTGGTGGAACTCAGCTGCCTACCTGAGTAAAACCACCATACCAACACAGCAAAACAACAAATCAAGAAACTGAAACACACAAGGTATAAATCCAAATATATACAAAGGAATATTAATGCCAGTAAATGAATTAACTGTTAAAGTTCTAATGTCGTTGTTGTTGAGTTTCCCAACAGATAAAAAATACTCTGAATATACTTATGACACATATTAATACTTGGTTATAAGAATTTAATGCATTTACTAAGATGTGCAAATAAAATTAAATAATGGAGTATATGTAAAAATAAAAAGTAAGCTAGGAAAGCTACTTAAAAGACATCTGAGATAGTTGGTGTGAGTCTTTCCCACGCAGATTTTTCTAATTGGGAAGATCCCTTATGTTTATTTTCTCCGACTTCCTCCCATTCGGGCTTTGAACTCAATTACTTGTGCTTAGCATTTCAAGGCATTAAATTACACTGCAAACCATACCCCATCTCCACTTTTTTCCATGAGGTCTACTTTTTATATACATCAAAAATATTTGTGCTTGATTTTAATTGTATGAGTAGACTTAAATTAATAAATTACTCCACTGAGGCCTTTCTTTGACTGAAAATATATGAAAATATTTTGCAGGAAACCAAACTGTTTGAGAGAACATCCTGAAAATGACTGATGCTGACTTGACAAGGAAGGGTCTTGAATGATTCCATCCTCAAGTGCTTTTAACTGCCTTTTAATAAATGTGGTTATAGACTGAAATCATCAACACAGTAAAAACAAACTTCTGTACAGACCGCTGTATTTACAAAGACCTTTTTACAGATGAAAGGACCACTAGCTGCTTTTTGGCTCAACATGCCCAGCAGAAAAGGCTAAGGATCAGGGGGACCATCGGTGAACATGAATTTAATCTGCAAGCAGCCTGTTTACAAGATTAAATGGCCTCCTTGTCTTTTGGAGTATACTATTCTTGCAGCTCAATTTTTATCAAATTTTGCATTGTGTTAGCTGGGAAAATGACAAAGTTTAGATAATTTTATGCATTTTTTTTAACCATTTCAAATTTACATGGGAGTCAACAGAAACAACAAGAAAAGTCAGAGAAGCCTCCATCCCTTTCATATTGTCTAATCCAGCAACTCTTGTAGCCTAGGAACCAAACAGATTTTTCCTCCATTTGATATTATACTATATTTTTTCAACAAACTAGAGTGTGCCACAATGTCCTGATGGTAACTGCCTACTGAAATGCTGTTCTGTTTCTGTCTTTGCTGTTTCATGTGCAATGTGGTTGAAAACTGACTCGAAGTTTTGGCTTTGGGGAGATTAAATTCATTTTTTGGCACAGAACAGTTCTATACTGAATGAGGGAAGAAAGGACAAGAAAGTACTGAATTTCAAGCTTTAACATGATTTTTTTTTTTTTTTGTTTTTGGAAGTTTTGAAGTTGTCAAAAAGAGAAAACTTTGAAGATTTTGATCAAGAATAACAATGAATGCTGTTTTCACACTTTTACTGCTCTAAGTTGGCTACCTGCAGAAGAGAATTTTTTTTTTAAAAGTGTTAATATTTCCAAAACAAACAAACAAACAAACAAAAAACAACACAACAAAACACGGCATACGCTCAGTTTAGTTTGGATTGGAAGGACTATTCAGAATAATGGATGTTTTCAGCAAGCAAAAATAAAGAATATATCCACATCTCCAAAGAGCCATCAGCAGAGGAAAATAGAGCTGCATCTTGAAGACATTTTAAAATTTGTAATCCTAGGAAAAAAATATCTAACTGCAGCTGTAGCTCAAAAAAGAAAAAAATAATATATATATATATTTTAAATTTGCAGTCAGTTTTGCTGTATACATGTGTTTTTAAACCTAGGATTAAACCAGATTTTGGTTGTATAAAACAAATGTTCTATCCCAATGACTTTAGACACCATACAAAATTGGAATAATAATATGATTGAAATACTGTAAAAAGTTAACATAATATTTGAGAACATATACTGTATGTGTAGACTATTTTAGTAGTGAATAAAGTTATCAGATGACTACACTGATGCAAATGTATTTATTTTGTTTCTGGTGTGCTGGAGATTCATACAAACAGCCATACATGAACCTCCATGTATCAGACAAGAGACTTGAGGAAATGTGGAAATGTCCAAAATCTTTATTAAGGTTGCCAAGTCAAGGACACAGGCCCAAGGTAATGTTTAGGATCTGTGTTGGGTTTTCCTCCAGAGACATTATAAATACACCCAGCAGTTCAAACTGGATCCAAATTAAATGTGGTAACAAAATTACTCTAATGTTAAACCAAGAAAAACGCCTAGTTCCAAGCTTGTGTCAATCTTATGTTTCTGTGCTGGCTTCAGGAATAATCCCTGGGCAGGTCTGAATCCCAAGTGTATGAACTGAAAATTTATGAACAATTTTTCTCCCCAAAACTTGTTAACAATTTGGTTTGGCAGAAGGAGTTTAAAATAAATCAACATTGTCACTGTCGTGCTGTGTTGATTTTCCAGTTCTAGGAATCCTTAAACTGGATTTACTTTGTCATCAAACACTGGCCATAAATTCCTTACTCATGTCTTCTGATGCAATCTGTAATGAGACAAAAATATATTATTATTTTTCCCTGGAATCCCTTCTTCCTTCAGGGTACAATGTAGATAATGACCATGCAATGAACAGCTCACTTTTTAGCTATCTGGCACCTTCTCATTGTTTTTCATGGCTTTGTGCCTTACTTACCACTCCAAAACCTCTCATTTGAAGACAAAACTACCTAATTTATTTGTGGCTTTTTATTTTACAGTCTGACTGCTTCTCAGATATACACTAAATTTGTTTTCATGATATTCTTGGCATTTAAATGTTATGATTATTATTCACATTTTCTAAGTGGAGAACCAGGGTATGGGGAGATCAAAATCCAGTTTTTACATTAACTCAGTGTTCCTAGCTCAGGTGTTTAGGATCTGTTTTTTTTTTTTCTTTTTTTTTTTTTTTTTTTTTTCTCCAGAGATGTTGGCAGCCACTGTACAGTCAAAGTACAGTGATATCAGTGACATCCATTGCAGTCAAAGTACAGCTACCATTATTGATTTTGATTGCAGGTGTGACTGCTCCAAAGCTCTGTAAATCAAAACCCAAGGTCTACAATGAGGAACCCAGAAAGCATAGAAAAAAGGCAGCATTCCCTAGCTTCTCAAATCTTTCACCTCCTATGAGAGCATTGATTTTCAGAGCTGAAAGGGCCTCTTCTGAAGGATCACCTGCCCAGAGTTTACCTTAAGTGACTTTACCAGCATCTTGGAGGAGTTATGTGGCAGAGACTTGGATAGAACTATATCTTCTGGCCAGCATTTTTTTTGGCAATAATTAGTGCCTTTCCTTGTCTTTTCCTGCTATCTCTATGACAGCCTGCATGTCTTTGCACCAGTCAAAATAGGGACCATAAGGAGAGCAACACCCTTCGTTGTTTAACTATGATTCATCCCTACTGCAGGTGCATTCCATGCCTCAAATAATACAGACAAAAAAATAACAAGCAATCAGATAACTCAAGAGTGTATCATAATGCATGTAAAAAGAGGTGTGCATGTAAGCATTAAGGTTACCCGGGCAGCATAGATTCTGACATTTCTTAACTTTAGAGTGATTCAGATTATAACTGTGACAATTGGAGCAGCTCAGAACTTTTTTTTTTTTTTTTTTTTTTTGTTTTGTTTTTTTGAAAATGCTGCTCTGCTGAAAGTTGGTAAACAGTCTGCTGGGGTCCCACTAAATCCTTTGCCTGTCTGTAAGCTAGGCTCAGTACTCCTGCACAGGTCTTAGAGGTCCTGCCTCCAGGATCAGCTCCACAGGCATGTAATGGCACCTCTGGTGTTACACCTGAAGGAAGAAATATAACTAGGAAAGTGGGACAGGGCTCAGATTTACCCAGCTCTGATAGCTTGTGTGTACTTTTTAAAAAATTCTAAGTTATCCTTCTGCATTTTTATCTCTTATTACTTAGGAGTAAATTGAGTCTTGCTCTCCTTTCAGTCTGCAATAATCAATCCCATGGCTTGATATCACACTGATGCAGGAAGGGCTGGAAAGCAACCCACCATTCTGCCCTTTGCTTTGTGATGCAGAGGACTGTCACTGTAGGCAGCATGGAACCTGGGAGTGCTGGTCCTAGAAGCAGACAGGGTCATGGTGGCAGCAAGTTCACTGTTATGTACTTACCTGGAGCAGAGGAGCAACAACATTCAGAAATACTCATTTGCATTTCAGCCTTAGGAGGCAATAGAGTTTTGTGGGCTCAGCTCCTCCTCAAACTTAAGGCCTTTTCCTATTCCCCTTCCAATGTGTTTCACCCCTTGTCTCTTTTACCAGCACCATGATCCCCATTTAACTAGTCTAATTGCCATTCTTCCTGTCTCACTCCTGTGATAATTTGCTGCCCTCATAAACCTTCATCTCATCTTTCTGGTATTTGCTTTTCTCCACCTCTTCTTTCCTTTTTCCTTTACCTTTGTAGGGTAGTACTCTCCCTCCTTCAGCCACAATTGCAGCTTCAGTTTCTTTTTCTTTGCTGTCCCCGTCTTCTGCTATCAATGAACTGGTTTGAAATTCCCTGTGTCATCTGCACTCCAACTAAAGAGAAAGCTTGGGAGACAGACTCCCAACCTGAACCCACAGCAGACACCTCCCACACCTGCTCTTGAGTAGTATGGTAGTACGGCTGCCTATTACATGTGTGCGATTGTGTGATTTCTTTCTTTATTTATTTATTAAGATTTATGTCTTAGCAAATCTGTGTTCATATTCACAGGCACCAGAAAACACGTTTTTGTAAAAAAAAAAAAAAAAAAAGTACTGCCCTTTCCTGTAAGAGAAATACACTTCCAAACAAGAATTATCTACGTTTAGCATATGGTTAAACTTAGCGTGAATAATTAAAGAAATCCATGTAAGTGAGTAATGGGGGAGCAACCTACAGCTCAGATGAAATACTTGGATATGCAAAAAATAGAGTCAGGTGGGAGTGTGAGAAAACCCTGTGTTGACTACACTTCCTACTAAGTAGGAAGTAGAGCAAGCTGCTATTATCTGTGGCAGTTAGTTATTCCAAACGAAAACCAAGAGAACTTACCCTTGCTGAAAACAACTGCTCCCAGCACCACCACACATAAATCCTGACATCCTCCCTTTCTCAGAAGCTTTTAAAAAATGTTTTCCACCAAACTTCCCATAGTAGTAGAGCTATTACCAATGCCATACTACTTATAGCTGTAAAAGATTCATGAGGGATTTTTTACGGCAGGCCTTGTGACTCTGAAAAATCCACCCGAATCTTCTCCACTTCATTATTGAAGTATATGCATTCACTCCACACCAGCCCAAGCACTAATCATAAATAAAGTGCAACAAGCACTGCAAGGTAGTACACAAAGTTACATTTCAAAATGTTATGAATAATAATATCAAAAATAGGAGAGAAGCAAGACAATAAGAGTGCACAGCTTTAATACAATTAAAACCCAATTAATGTATAATCATTGTCTGACATTCAGATTGTTGGTTTTTTTTTTTTTTTTATATAATGTATTAAACTAATTTGTAACTGTCATTCTCCTTTAAAGGTTTCATAACCATCCTGTTTTTTCACATCTAAAGTAGGGTTCATCTGTACTACTAATGAAGTAACTAAGTTTTTTTGATTTATTGTTTTACATAGCTTCATGTCATGGATGTCTTCTCAATAAAATGCTGTTATAATGTCTTTTCTGCTTTGTTACTTCTACTGTAAATTACAAGCTATAAAGTTTCTTCACCTCTCCCCGTAATGCTTTGAAATAACTGGGCTTAGTGTAAAGCTTTTCTTTCTGGATCTGGGTGTTTTCTCCATCTCACACTTTGCTTTCCCATCTTCCTAGCTGCCAGTATTTCTAAGCTTCTCTATACGTGATAGTTTTATACAACTAAGCTAAACAGCATCGGTGGCCTTCTACCTTCTTATGTTCATCCCTGTCATCGTGTACACCATTCACAGCTTCAAAGGTTTCCCCAGGGGTCCTAGCACAGTAGAAAATCCTGATTATAAGTGACATTTGAGTGGATTTTTAGAATTAGTGTATTAACAATTATACCCAACCTTAGGCTCTTTATTAACAGTATCAAGACTGGAGTCTAGTGCAGAATTCAATGCAGCTGTGTCATCTTTTCATGAAAGCATTTCCAGTGTATGCATTGATCTTAGCAGTGGTCTAAGAAATGGCAAAGAGGTTGGCACTAGCCTTTTCCTAAGTAAAATGGGCATCTTTTTTTTTTTTTTTTTTTTTTTTTTTCTCTGAAGAGTGAAACATGGTTGGAATCAATGAGGCCTGAATCATTTGAGGTAAACACCTTATTTTACCATACACAACAAAATATTTCCATTTGCAATATTGAGGGCAGCCTGGGAAATATTGTATGTATTTTATTTGGAAGGGGTCCTCTGAAAGAGGTCTTTGGATGTTATGTAGAAACAAATTTGCAGTCCTAAAAACAATTACATGATCATTTCTGTATATGCACTTATGATATAAAGCAGTAGAATGTAACAGGCATGGGACAGCAGCAGTAGTGGATGCTCATGGCTTTGTCAGAATAGACATAACTCCATAGAAAATGTCATTACCAGTGTTCTAACAATGCACTAAGATACTTTCATCTGCTGTGACGTGTCAGCAATTTTCTTTACTGTTCTGAGGTTAAAGACTAAAGCCTATAAGCTGGTATGAATATCTGAACTGCTATATTTCAGTGCCAGAAGATTCTTGTTTGCTTGTTTGTATGCCAATTAGTTACAAGTGAGTCTTTTCATGAACTGAGATTAGATGCTCTAACTGTAGTCTAAATATAAGATGGACTTTGCTACCTGCCTATCAATGCTTTATTAGTATTTCTGCTGTCATATATAGCACAGGTCAAATTTAGGAGTAATGTGCCTGTAGAAAAAACTATGACCACAGATGATAATTGCAGTGGTTTCAGATATTGATTAACCATAAAAAAATTAATAACTAATTTAAAATTTTCTTTCCCCATAAGAAACACATTTGTTTTTAAGGCTCTACAGAAGAAAAAATTAGATAAGTCAAGTATCAGGACAAGGTGATTACTTAACATCTGTGACCAAGGAAAAGGCTCAAGGAGAAAAATCATCCAACATCTGCACTGTCGGTAAAATACTTGTAAAAAACACAAGTGAAGTGTGATTAATCACCATGGATGTATGATTGAGTCAATTGACTGTTACTTTTTCATGATGATTAATCAGCTACAAAAATTATAATTGTCCCACTTGTAGTGGCTGCATGCTGTGCTTGATGACATCATTTGGGCTACAGATACTCAATGAGTGGTTTTCAAAAGAATATGCAGATGAACCAGAAAGGGTGGATTAGGTTAAAACTACATTTTGCAGATTATCTCTTGCTTTTGTAACCCAGACTTTGCATTGTTTTAGCAACTCACTGAATGGTCAAAATGTTCTGTTATTCCTATTTTGGAAAATTGTCATCACATTGAGCTAAAATCAGAGGCATGAATTTTGTCGTTTAGCACTATTAAATAATATTTCCATTAGGGAAGCATCTGGAGGCAGATAACAAAACCAAAAATGTTTTCATAGAATTAGATAAATGAATGATACACCCTCAGCATACAGTCTCAGAAATGAGATGGCAGAAAATAAAGAGCTTCCAAAATGGCAAATAAATGTTTAGAAGTATGTTAACATAAAAAAATTAAAAAGTACTGGAATTGCTTGCTTTAGATCAGAGGTGAATAGCAGAAAATGATGAGTGCTGAACACAGTGGGGAAAAAAAAGAAAAGGCTAATTATTTACTCTTCTTAGGAATCAAAAACATGAGGTCAACAACAAAAAAAATATCATATCCAAGAAAATAGACTTAAAAATGCGTAAACCAACCCAGCTGAATTAATTAATTGCTAGTTGGTTTCTGTGGCTACATTTAAACAGTGTGCTCTTCCCAAAAGAGCTGGGAAGTAAGCATCCTCCACCTCACACCATCTCCAGCTAGGACCCAGTGCCACTTGGCCACATTGGCCAAAGGGGAACAGCAGGCTGTCTGGGTCAGCCCTCAACCTGAGTAATGATCAAGACTGAGATCAAGAGTCTTGATACACACATTATAAGCATAGTGACAGCTACTATAATTATAACAAAACCCCTGTACTACTTTTAAAAGCATACATGCAGTCATGCTTTAGGGCATAAACCAGCCACTTACTGAGGATTTAAGAAGCAACTCCCTTTTACAAGCAGTTTTTTTTTTTTTTTTTTTTTTTTTTCCTCCCCCCCTTCTGACAAGGTTTCTTGCACCTTCCTCTAAAGCAGTCAGGATTTGGCATCTGTCAGAGACAGGGGACCACACTAGATGGATCGCTGATCTAATCCAGTGTGGCAGTTCCCGTGTTCCTACGAAGACTGTGCAAGCTTCATAGCAGATATTGGTTTTGCATGTAAGCCTGAAAATGTCATCAGACTGTTGAGTGGGTAAAGTGCAGCATTTTATAAACATACAACCCTCAAGGCTCCTAGGGAAAGATTGTTACTTTGGTATCTTGGATAATCTGAAAGGGATGATGTACTAAGATCTGACACAATAACCCAAATGATGAATTATTCCAGGCAATTTTGCCCCATCAGGCTAAATTCAAATATACTAATGGACTGTGCAAAGGACTGTGCACTGCAAAAACCTCAGCCCCTGTTCTCTCTCACAGTTATTTTAAATGTCTTTGTGCCTACAAAGAAATAGTTGCTTGCAGAGTACAAGATCTTGCTTTAAACCTAAAGTTCAAAGTCTTATTTAGGAAGAGAGATTTTTTAATGGAAAAATTCTTTAAAATCCTCAGAGATAACATCCTTGGAGGAATACCATCTTTTACACTCATTTAAAATAGATTTTGTACTTCTTTCCAGTCTGTTCTAAGCTGGCAATACCTTTCTGAGCTGTACATAAAACCTCACTAATGATCTGTAATGAAGTGCTTCTTTTTGCACATCCAGCATTTTTGCTCTAAAGTTCAAGAAAATAGCACAATTTTGCCAGCACTGTTCCCCTTTTAGTACACTGGCTTTGCTTTTGAACTATAGCACTACCAGTGAAGCTGCAAAGTATAATCATCCTTCGTCTCTTCCCTGGGTTGTCAGTGTCTCACTGTCTCACATCCATGGATCCTAAAGTTTGTTTCTGTTCTATTCCTGAAATGTTAACCTTATGAAAGCACATTTTCTGAAAGCCACAGAAGGAGATTTTTTTAGAAGGCTTATATTTACAGGAGATTGTCTTGTTAACTTCTTGTATTTAGATAAGAAAGGGAAACATGGGAGCTCTAGTCCCTTGAGTTTTTCCTAGGTACCTACTAATTGTTAATTATTAGAGACTAACTAAGTCACTGAAGTGAGTCGTTTGGCTGGTGTCTCAAATGCTGTCATTTACTACTACACAAATCAGCCTAGTGATAGAGTGTCTTTAAATTAGGTTACAACCATGCAGTTATTGGACAGGGAGTAATTGATAAAACCATTAGTAACACTTGTAGAGATAACAGCTAGCAAAATCATGCAACCATAATTATTCCTAATGGATACATGCTATAAATTGTAGCAAGAAAAAAATCTTGCATTATCTTTCAATCAAATTTGACAGTCCTGGTAGATTACTGTAGACTAAATGCTCATGTATGAAAAAAAAAAAAAAAATGACCTATCAGAATATCTTTGCCTTCCCCCCCCCCCCCTTTTCTTTTCCCATCATTTTTTTTTTTCTAATTTATTTCTGCAGTGGCTTTCAGGGTAAGGAAAATACAGTCCTTATTAGTTGTCTTTACCACAGTGTTTTATATTTTCAGTCAGACACAAGACACACCAAGACTTTTTGTAATGTGACAACATGAAAAGAATTACCAGTTTAAATAAATTATTCTAGGTTGCATTACATTTTTCCAACAGCAAAATGTATTCTTTAATAATACATAAAGTTTTATCTGTAGTCTGGTGTTAACATTTGTTTCACTGAACAAAGGCACCTATTCTTAGTGGCCTGCCCCACCCCCTTCCAACTCTTCTCCCATCAAAAATTCACTGCCTGTTTCACTGATTTTTTCCCCTTCCTCTGCAAGTGACAAACACCAGAAACTGCCCCTATTGATTATATCAGCCTTATAGATCACCCATATAGCTTGATTATATCTTTCCCCCTCCCCCATGTGCAAGCTGACACTTCTTAATCATATGTGTGAAGAGTTTAAGAGGAAATGAGTGAATCAGCTAAAAAAAAAAAAAAAGCAAGCTAATTACTTATGAAAATTGATTATATAATAATAACTTCTCAGAAGAGAGGTGCATTAATTACTGGACTTCTGTAGTACTTTCTAAAATACTTTGCTCCTGTGACTATTTTTGTGATCTTCAAAAGTCACCAATAATTTGTACAATAATTCTTTTGCTGCAGTGTACCCCAAACAATTTTATTTGCACTTTTATGTGCATATTAGCACTTTGATCCCTTAAGAGAGAAAGCAACTCAGGAACACAGCTTAGTTTGAGAGTATTCAGAGACTGCAACTTCCAGGTCCCCCAGTTCAGTGAAGCATCTGATGCTTTATCTTTGAGGCTGATGGAAAGAAGTCCCCACAAGAAAACAATGTTGCAATTAGCATACAGTGATGCTCTTTTAGCATCCAAGTCAAAGCAGCTAAAAATACTGAAATCCCTCCATGCCCAGGGGAGGAGATGATTTGAGAAGAATGTTTGAATTACAAAGCTGGGCACTGATGCTGGTTGTGCTGTCATTGCCCTGCAATTTAACAGAGAAATCTGCTTGCAGTGTGGTATTCAGCACCATATTACAAGAGGGACTCCATAAAGGTATGAAGATTTTTTTTTTTTCCCTCCCATTTTCTGTAAGCACAAAAGCCAAAAAAAAAAAAAAAAGAGAAAGATCCCTGAAAAGTCACTATCAATAAATATTTTCCCAGGCTGGCCCTACCATGGGGCTTACCCCAACTAGTAAAAAGGCATGCTGGTCATCCTGAGCAAAACTTTTCCTTTCTGCCTTTTCCCATTCACATTCCTCAGTCCTTGTGGGCAGCTTCTCTCCTCAGTCATGTTCATACACTCCAGGGCAGAAACACACAATGCTTGCAGAGCATCACGCATCAGAAATGGTACCTTTGCCATCTGCCACTTTGTAGAACTAGAGGAATATCTGTAGTTTACCTTCTTCATTACTTACTGTGAGAAAACTGCTCTGGGCCATGATTTTCCCCTGGAAAAGCACAGGCATAAAATGTAGTTAAACCTAAAAAACATGTCTTACTGCAATGTAAGTAACTGTATGCACCGGGGGATTTTTATTTTCCTTCTATTTTACTCTGACACACAGGTCACAGCGTACCTATCATTTCTGCATTAGCCAGGCTGAGATTTGCTTAGCAATATTTCTTGGCAACTCCTGAAGTCACACTAAAATGAGTCAACATCTTAACAGCATGCCAAAATGATTCCGTTACTTCTACAAACAAGCACCCCAACTTCTTATTGATTTGCTGCATGCAGATTTAATGAAGATAAGTCAGCATTTACTCAGCAATGATAGAGAGAAGGAGCAAAACATTTGGCCATTTCAGAAATCTCAGGTGTTGCCTCTGTGTGGGAGCAGGGTAAATTTATTTTCTCAGTTCTAAGAAAAGATTTAATAATTGTCTTACTCTGCTGCAGGCAGGGCAGAAGTGAGGGTTCTGTCTTTGCTTTCTGGTGTGGGTGCTGCACTGCTACTGTTAGGTGGTGACATGCTGTAGTCTTTCATAAACCTATTGTGCCTAACTCCCTGACTTGACAATCTAAATGGATTAGTTTCATGACTGAAGCAAGGACATTCCCTTATGTATTATATGCATCAAATTTCAAGCAGGTAAATGCTATCCTCATCCTCAATAACCACATCCACTTGATTTTTCTTTCTGAATGATTTGTTGACTGTGAATACAGACCCATACATAAAATGCTGCTTATTAGAATACAAAATTGGAATCCAGCCTATATTTATGTGCATTTTTATGATACCACCCCAAACTATAAAAATTCCATTCAGAAATCAAGTTAAAATTCAACATATAAAAATCTTTCAGTTTAAATCACAACTGAGCTCTTAATAATGTTTTTAATGGGTTGTTAAATGCTTATAAACCAGTTTTGAGTATAAAAAATTAACTCAGTGAAAATTAGTTTAGGTGAAACCCTTTGATTTTCTCATTGTCCTCTAAATTAGAAATTAACCACCCTGGTATATATACTATACCAGAGCTGAACAAGCTTTTAATATATCCAGACTTATACAAAACTCATACTTCCCCCAAGCAAGTTGAGTTTCTAAAGATTTAATTCAAGTTCCAAGGTCAAACTGAATAGATCTGAATTTTCCCTTAAAATGGGAGTTTCATTCCAATGAGGACTCGTCTTCAATTTACTGTTTCTTCCTAAGTTGTGACAATATGGCACATAACATCACATGCAGATAGCAAATCAAGTGCACTGACAGCACAATGCCAAAAAGCGTGCCCAAGAACACACTGTGAAGGCTAGTTGTAAGATGGGATTCTTTTTTTTTTTTTAAAAAAAAAAAAAAGCAGTTTTAAGAGACTTTTCTAAACTACACTGTTGCAACTTTTAAACAAATCCAATATATTTTCTGTGTCTTGCAGATTGTCACAAGATTAATGCAAAACAAAATCTTTCACCTATTTTGCAGGCAACAAAACTGTCTGACAATTATATTTTTATTTTTGAACACTTTTTTTTCCCCTGTAAATCTAGCTGTCTCCATTATTTAGTTTAAGTGACAAAGAAAATAACCGCACATTTTAGGGGACATATTTTGGCCTGTATTAAATATCCTTTAGTAAGCAACTTCAAATTGAAAGATGGAAAAATTTGATTTTCCACAAAGAAATTGCAGTGATGGAGTTGCCTGGCTGACACTCTGCTTTGCTTTCCTCAGTTTATGGAGTGAGCAGGATGTTGTGTATAGGAAGGCCACCAGAGTTAGTTATCAACTAGTCTATTTCAGACAGAAACCTGTTATTGACACTCAGAATTCCTCTTAACTGGGAAGTGTGTTGGAGGTTCTCCACAGGTGAGTGAAGGTCCCTGAGCTTTTCTACCTCATCCCAGACTATGCTGCACCCAGGCCATGGCAACACCTGAGAACTCGCCACATGTGCTTACATTGTGCAGTGCAAATCTCTGCAACAATTCATGCTAGGTCTTATCAAGCTGGTATGTCTATGTAGCAAAGAAAACAGCTGAGATCCTAGAAACAATCAAAGTCATTAGCACGGTGTTCCATCTGTGCTAATGAACCACGTGTGTCAGCTGATGAGGCTGCTGTACTGCCAGCTCTGGAGCTGTTTCACTTGAAGCCAGCTCAGGTATCTCTCCAAGGTGCTGTGCTTCGTAACAATTCCTGTTGGAGAAATTCATTGTGCTTTTTGTAGCATATCAGAGAGTTAAGTAAGGATAATTACCCTGTTTGACAGATGAGAAAATGAGGAGTAGGCTGCAACTAAATCAGATCCTCCCTTCACTGAAGTCAGTGGTAAAGCTTCTATGATTTGCTACACCCCAACTCACAGTTATTTGCTAAAGGTACAGATGAGGTCTAGGCCCAACCCAATGCAAACTACTCATGTCCTGGCTCATTGTCTTCCTTCCTTCCTCATTTTTCTATCCCCCAAATTCCTTTCCATTAACTATTTGTAAGGTATTCTCCCTGCCAGAGAGTGCTTCTCTGAGAGCTGTACATCTCCAACATGCTGGTAATTTGCTTGTATCAGTGTAGTAGGAAGTTACAAGACAGTATAGAAACTCCAGACAATGAATATCTCACATTCAAATCTTTACAGGGTCTTAAACGACATGATTTAGGTAAGATTTTTTTTTTTTTTTAGTGGGGTGTCAGGAAAAAAAAAAACAAAAACACCAACATACATGTACATACAAGCATCTGAGGAATATGCTCATGATTACAGCACATGCACTAAAAAAAGACCTCACTTGTGTTACCTGCTATTTGGTATTTTCTTCACAGCCAAGTTCCCGTCCTTGGATAATTTCCATGCTCTTTCTGATTCTTTCCTACACTACGGAAATTAAGCAGTTCTCTGCTGCTTGGATATTGAAATGGAAATAGCACTCAGTAATAAGTCCTCTAATTTATTATAGTATTTTTACAAATGATGTTCTGCATAAACTATTTGCTATAAAATCGGAAAATGTGCCTGTAGCAGTACTTTGCTGTGGGACTTGTATCTGAATTGGAAATAGGATGGGAAAAATGTGAAGGTGTGTAACTACCAGTCTAAAAGCCACAAATTGAAAATTGGTAGGTTTCTATAAAAATAAAGCACATCAAGAAAGGCAATTCAAAATATCAGGGATAAATAGTAATGAATAATATTAAAGTTAAATTAAAAAAAAAATAAAAATCACTCCATCCACTAAATGGGTATTTACATGATTATAAGAGCTAACATTGTTTAAAAAAAAAAAAAAAAAAGCAAAAAAAAAAAAAAAGCTAAGCCCTGGTGTCAGAAATATAAAGCAAATTTAAAGGTGAATAGAATATAACTAATGCAGGTGACTTTGACAAGAACCTTTAAAAAGTGATTCCAAAGACATGTTATCTAGGAGAGTTAGCCAGGGCAGCAGAATATACCCTTAAGAAAGTCAGAGACAACATTCAAACTGCACAATATTACCTTTGTTATGTATTATAGATGTGATATTGCTGTTCTTGAAAAGGTGGCGAGGTTGAAAGTATAAGTTCTGAGGACAAGCTGAACATCTAAATCTATGAAATATAGAAAGAAAAATCACTTAAGAGAAGATTTAATTGAAGTATTTAAAATTTTAAATGGAACAGATAATGTCAACATGAGCTGCTATTTTCAAACGGGCACAAGAAGATAGGACAAGAGGAACATAAATGGAAATTAAAGGAGAACAAATTCAGAACAGGCATACGTGCTCATCCATGATGAGAATAATAAACATGCAAAAATTGGCCTGGCTACTGAGGATTTGAGGCAAAGAGACTGGTGTCATTCTGACAGGATGTGCAGTGGATGTCCTAGGTAAGCCACTGTTAAGTAATAGAGGCATAGGCTGGTGAATAAAATGCTTTTCCCATTAACTTTCTGTCTTACTAAAATTATATCTAACTTAAAAATAGTCCTAGAGTTCAGCAGTCTTGCTCTTATCAAGGCAATTGTTAATGTTTAGTCCTGTGAACTCCTATGTTCACCCTGAAAATTACAAGCAACCTTTATGCAAAGTGGCATGGAAGATATTCTTTTCTTTCAGTTGTTCAAAATCAACTTTGAACTTTTGTTAAGCTTTTCTCAAGAAGGAATTTATAATTTGTAGAACCAAATCTATAAGAATTACATGTAGAACTACACAATAATTCTTTAGGACAGAAGCTTTTTTTTGTTTTTTTTCTTTCTATAAGAGTAAATATATATTACATATATATATTTTATTTATTTATTTTTAAAGGAGGTATTACAGGCTAGTGTGATTGATGAGAAAAGTTAAGGTTTCAAGGGAGTTTTGTATATGTATATATTCATTGCTGAAAACAAAACAAAAACCTCTGAGAAAGCCATTAATAGTCTAATTCAGGTTCTAAGTATAAACCATGTCCAGTCACATAACACATGGTAATAAATGTCACAATAAACAAAGAAGATGTGTGCTTGTGTAGTCCTTGATACAAGATTTTATATAAAAGTATCAAATATGCAAATATATAATACACACTACTTATTTATGTGTTACTGTTTACCCAAAAGACTTTGTCAGAAAGGAAGGAAAGTTTTCATATTTCTGTTATTAAGTAATATGTATTAAAATATTAGCAATGTTAATAAGTAATATGTACTGCAATACTAGCAAGGGTCTGGGATTTCCACAGTGGTGAACATTCAAAGACAGAAGCGTGATAAGTTTTAACTTTTAGATAAAAATTTCAAAATAAATCAGTACATTAGAGAACAACTGGAGAAATTAGCTCTTCAGAGCCTAGAAACAAGATAAATACAAGCAAGATAAATACAAGCAGCTATATAAACATTATTGCTTAGTGATGGACTGGAATAGAGGCAATATTGCTCTAATTTTGAAAAGGTATGGCAATACATTTGACAAAAAAAAAAAGAAGCAAAACCACTCCACCTTAAAGGGGAAATTAGAGGGCTCACAACAGGGAAAAAAAACAAACAAACAAAACAAAACAAAACAAACAAAAAACAAAAACAAACAAACAAAAAAAAACAAAAAACAAACAAAAAAAACCACAAAAACAAACAGAAAATTTTGAAGAGAAAGGAATCTGTGAAGAACTGCCCAAACAGATGTTAGTGATCATGAATTATGGTATGTATTATTTTAGGGGATTTTGCCTCCTCCCCATTATTTTAAGTTATACATGTATGTGTTTCTATCACTATCATGGAATGTTAATATTGAATTATTGGATATTGTCATCCTTCCTGTATAGGGATAAAGCAAGTAATTTTTTATTTTTATTTTTTGGAAAAAACTTGCTTTATGGGGTCTTAGGTAACCCATTCAGCAGCTGAATTTTCCAGAAACAAGTTCTAAGAAGTGTAGGTTGCTATTGTAAATATCCATCTATCAGGAAAATCACTACAGTATAATTATCTTATAGCTGAGAATACTGATCCATTTTTAGGACAGATGGCATTATAGAAATCCTGAAAAAATTAATAATCCCACAGTAACTAAGCAGGCATTTCACATCAAGGGCAGTCATTATTAATCTTAAATGTGTTTAGGTATGGTAATGTTTATTTATGGCACCAAAATAGCCTTCAGTGTTCCTTTTGATAATGATATACAATAATCAGGAAGTCAAGCTTAATGGAAGCAATTTCATGCTTGTAGTTTCTGATTACAGAATTTCCTGTGTCCCTCTCTGTCCCCCAAACCCAGAGATTCACCCATGTGACATCACTGCATGGCAGTATTAAAGCTGTTTTATCTGCTTTCTTCACAACCATATCTCAGCAATTGGAGATCAATTATTTAATACTGCTTATACATTTTGTGGATTGATAACATTTGCATGGAAAATTGGAGTGATGTAAAATTAAATGTCATCTAACTTGCACATATGCACACACTCAGCTCTATCTTTTGGAGCTGGAGACTGCTTGAGATCACCAAAAACTCAAGGAAAAGGGTCAGTCATCCAGTATCTGTAGGCAAAACAGTGAGGGTTAAGTGAGGACAGACAGCGACACAAGAATATAACACCCACAGGGCCTACTGCTATGCAGCTGCAGTGGTCCAGCTTGCTCCCTCCCACCTCAGAATAAGCTAAATTCTTCACTTATTACATAACCAGTAGTGGAGCAGTGTAACAGTGCAGTAATAGTTAGACAAGGCCAGTACTGCTCATAGTAATTAACAGATTTACTTGTAAATGCTCAATAAATTAATTCAGTACTTAGGAAGTAAGTGCTATAATATTAGGAAAGATATCTGTTTTATTATTTTTTCCTTTTAATTCATAACCAAGAGGTTGAAGTAATAGCTCTAAGGATTTGTGTGTGTGTGTGTGTGTTTAGCTAAGTCACTCACCCTAGTTCGAGCAGGGGGTATTAATTAAAAAGACTGAACTCTGCTTTTGCCCTCCCTCACCAACATTTATATTTTCTTCAAATAACACAAAGTAGCTGGTTGATAAGGGAATGTTTAAGTCATTTTTAATTAGCTGGAAATTTTTATTTATTTACTTACCGTAGTCTGGTTTCTGGTTAACTGACCAACAGAACAATGATGGCTATTTTATACTATAGAGACAATGCTGACAGGGGGTATAATGAGAGAAACTGTCTCAGATTTTCTTATTAACAAGTGTAGGCAAAGCCCCCATTGGCCCTGCTAAATGGGTAATAGCATATTACTCTGTTGGTGGAGGTCTTTAGGAGATTACAGACAAAGTTGGTTAATTAGTGGGATCTGAAGTGTTACTTCTAATGCTGTCCCAGCTCTGCAGTTTTCCTAGAGTTTCTAATTATTTGCCTTTGAATAAGAATACAGTCCCAGATTTCCCAACCTGATTATTTCATAAAATCTGAATGGATAATCAAGCACTACTTATTTCAATCAAAATACAGTCAAATTGAGCTTAACCACAGATGTATGCATACGGCAGATTTGGTATTGATATTGATTTTCCAGTAAATCATCTTAAGTTCAAATGATCAAAAATCAAGACAGGTCAACATCAAAGAAACAGGAATATTGGCATGAAAGCAAGCTCTCTTGATTGGTACAAATTAAAAGATCATTTATTAGTGATTATGCTGTATAATACTGCCAGTGCCAAATGAATGCAATTAAGATGAAATGGGCCCCTGCAGCTACAGGGGTTAATAAAGACTGAATTCCTAATGATTTTTCCATTAATTATGAAGATGTCCACAAAACAGCTTTAACAAAGCTGTGGCCACCTTAGACAAATCTTTGTAATCTGTATAAAATGCCTCCCTTAATTGACATGTTATTGGGATAATGTAAAGATTTAACAACTCTGAAATTATTACATTCCAAATGAAGGTATTTTGTTAAGAATGCAAAACTTGGGGTGTAGAAGAAATGCAACAGCTATACTTTTTTTGACTGTCTGGAAAAAATCCACATTGATTCAAGTCTAAAACTGCATACCTCTTTATTAGAAACACGGTTGTATATTTGCTGAAATCAAGAAACCTTCACCTCCCCAAAGTGCTTGTATTTTTCAAGGGCTAGGGAGGCAAGGAGTATGAAATAGGGGAAAAAAAGAAACATTTGAGAAAGCACTCTCCCTAACACTGTTATGGGACTAGAGGAGCTGCCTCTACAGACATCTACTTTATCTTTTGAGTCTGAATGTGGCTCTAAAAGTTTGGAGATGACGAAAGAATAATGCCTTACCTTGGAAAGCTGCTTACCTGAAAATGCATTTCCCAGGACCCTCACTCTGGGGTCTCCCAGCGCTTATATGTGACTGTTGGACATTTCCAGAGCAAATGAAGAGCCTGACCTTTCTATGGAAAGGGTAAAGCCAGATGGTGCCTTTCTCTCCTTTTCTTTTTTGTTGCTTATTGACAGAGCTTTCTCTGATTGTTTCTAAGTGCAGGCTTGCCAGTCTTTTGGCTGTTTCTTGCTTATTCATGGGATTTCCTCAGGATTTTTAACTGATTCATTTTCATCAGTATCATAATTAGCTCTCATCTGTCAGTTAACAAGGAAAAAGCCCCAAAAGATATAAAAATGAGGAGATTGCCTGGATGCTCGATTAGGCACCTGTTGCCTCTCAGCATTAAGTTAATTTCCCTGCTAATTATACATGTTTTTCATACTCTCTGTCTCTCTGTTTTCTGTTTTCAAGATAACATCTTTTTTTTTTTTTTTTTTTTTTTTTGGTGTGTGTGTGCACTTGGTGCACTTGGATTTCAAACAATTAGATCTGCCTGACGGGAACTCCAGAGTATTTGCAGATGGCTGTATTCCCAGGTAATGATGATTTTTCTGCAGACATTCCCACCAGCTCCTGTAAATGGGATGAAGAAATTTAAGTCACAAGTAACCTGTCCAGTTATGCAAATATCATAAAACTTTAAGTAGGGTGAGGACATGTTTATGTCTGCTCCAAACAAAAATAAATCCTGCATTATAATATGCAAAACCATGTTACAGAAGCAATCACCTAGGCAAGGATACTGAGAAGCTACAATCAGCCCAAAGAAATCCGAAGGAACTCACTGGAAAAAGCCAGACTAGTCAGTAAGTACAGGGATAAAAGACAACTTTTCAAAATTCTTTGCATTGTTGCCAAATTAGGAAATTAAGCCAGATATTTCATGTGAAAAATGAAATATCATACATGTAAAAATTGAAAAGATAAAGACACGGCAATATTAATTAATTGGTATGTACTCAGGACTAAAAATTATCTGTGTAGGGCCCCAAAACTAAACAAACATTTCAGTTTTCAATAAGAACAACATCAGCCATAGGGCCACCAAGGAAATGCAATGTGGTTAATAAAATAAGGGTTCCACATCAGGAAATGAAATTCTGAGCTTAATGCATTTTGGAGTAAAGCTATTCACTACATTTTTATTTTTATTTTTTAAATGAGCACAAATGGGAAATTGCTAATTGATTAACTTAGATGTAAGCTGTAAATGGGAAATTGCTAAATGATGAACTTAGAGGTTAGAACAACTTGTATTGTTCAAATTGTTGATTACATTTCCTTGGGGGGAGAGAGGTTGCAAATGTGAAAAGTCTCAAGGAACACTTGAGAATACAGGCTGACTTCTAGATAATAAATTCCTTGAAGTCATACTAAAGAGGAGACTTAGTGTGGGTGAAATTGAAGAAGTCAATACTGATGTCATTGGAAGTCATGCCCCACAATATTACAGGAGGTCTTTAAAGAAATCAGGAGATATTTGTTAGTTTCATTTTATCAATATGATCACCATGAATTTTCAAAACTGTTCTGATAAATCACATTTTAGAATCAATCACCCCTGGAGGTTCCTCTTTCTCTCTGCTGACAGTAGATGGGAACCCAGACACTTGCCTGGATGTGGACAACTGAACAGAATGGTGAAACATGCAATATTTAATCAAGAAAGAAGATGAAGACTTTCTCAGTAGAAGGTTCTGAGCCTGAGAGTCTGGAAATGGAAATGCTGACCTGCAGCTGGTCATAGCTTCTGCTCTGACCTGAGGCCCAGGTGTAGAAGACAGACTGACCACTTCTGTACCAATTTCCTTACTAGCTTTTGGCTCATCAATGTACCTTTGTGGCTTTATTACTAACGTGTTCCGTCTACCTACTTGTACTATTTGTTGCTTAAATCTTATCTACTTATAATTTAACTCTTTCTGCAACAACCTCCTCTCTCCCTCCCCCCCCCCCCCCACACACACACACACTGTCTACCTTATCCTACTTGAGGTTTTTATAGTATGGAATAGCTTGGTCTTTGGTCAGAGTTCTTCCTCTAGCCCTTGGCTCAGTTCATTTTTCTCCCATCTTCTTTTGATGATCCATGATTTCACCATTTTCAGAACTACATTTTCTCCCCAGTTCCTGGCCTTGGTGCATCTTTTTGATTTCTCTGAATTCTATCTAGATCAAATGTCATATCTCATCTAAATTCCTAATGTTCACTAATTGGACTAATGATCATCAGTTGTATGCACTATGCAAGTGCATTGGAATTTTCTTGATATGAATTGGGATGACACATTTAGAAAACAAATAAACAACAACAACAAAACAGTGTATTTTGCACGTATAAAAGTTAGAAATATCTAATTGGTCTCATTTTACAGGGTATTCTTACAAGAGTTAGTACTAAACAACAACAACAACACAAACACTTCTGATATATATAATGTATTTAGGTGTGATTTTCAAAATAAAGATAAAATTAATTGACTTCTGTGATGTTGCACAAGGGATAAATTGGCCTCTTAGTTATTTTATTGCATCTGCAAACTCATACCTTGTGCCTTATCTTTGTCTGATCTGCTATCAAATATTTATTCATACAGCAAATAATTTATTTGACTCTTTAGTAAAAAGGCACCAAATTCAAAGGATATCTGCTAGGCCAATAAATACAAAAATGCTGACAAATGTGCATGAATAAATCCCCATAATCTTACTTTTTAGATTTTCATCCATACAGGATATGTAAGGAAGAATATTGTAGAGGAACTGGGTCTGATTTTCATCTCTGCAGTGTAAATCAGGAGTAGCTCTTTGGTAGTCAATAAAATTATAATGCTAAATCAGAATAAGTATTCTTTTTATTAATTTATTTATTTTTAATATTTCACCACTGTTGGTTTAACAAACATCTGAGAAGTAGAAAAATATTCAGATTTTATTATAATTATTTCCCACATAATTAAAAGTTAGACTTTTTACTGCACTAATTTTTATAGTCACTTATTTTTAGAACACACTGTGGGGTTGTTTTGCAAATATACTAGGTGAATCACCAGTGAGCACAGAATTTAAAGAAAGAATAAGCCTGTTATTAGACAGAGAGCGGTTATTTTTGTGTATAGTTGTACATGTGTATTATTTTCAGAAATATTTATTTAGAATATTTTACAATTTTTACATATTCTGCACTTACAATTGATTCACTTACAATTGATGTCAGTTTTTCAGCATTTTGGTAAAGTATATGAAATGGTTGTGAACTATGTTAGGAAGTACTATTCATTGATGATACAAATAAAGCAACTGGGGGAGAGAATTATGGCCTAACATTTAACATGCATGCTTATAGTTATAAACATTTCAGTCATACAAATCAAAAATTGGTGTGGGTTGCGCTGCATTAAAAAATGCAGCTGTAAACCATGCTGTAAACTATCACAGAGTTATGAAAGTGGGGAACTACAGCTCAATGAAGATTCAAGTTCCTGTTGAAGCTTCATGGCTGCTTTTGGATCCTACCTAGTCCATAGAACGTGACTATATATTTTTATGTAAATTAACTGCATGCATGTTACTCAGTCATCAATTCTCCTTTATCTTGTTCCAGTTGATCAATATTGCATGAAATACCAGCTTCTGCAAAACAAAATAACCTGCACTAATTGCCTCTAGAAGAGTATCTTACAGGTTCACTTCCTTACGTCATCCTTTCCTTTTCCTCCTCAAAGAAACTGAAGAATTAAGAATCTACATCAGCATAACACAGATTTACAGATGCTTTGAAACATCCTAAAAAGCTGTTTAGTTAGCATCTGCAGTGCCTGTTGCTTTTATGTAGACCTGTAATACCTTTAAAAACACAAGAAATTCTGTAACATGTTGGCATTATTTCTGGTTGTGTTACATCCGAAGGCAGAGGCAATCCAGATTTGCTATCTGTTTCCTAAGACTTTACCAAAAATATGGTTGAATTGCTTCTTAGCCTTATGGGATGCTGGGATATTAATCACGTATGAGTCTTCCGACTTCAGTTGCTTGTGACCATAGTTGCTTTTCTGGGTAGGTTTAGAACAATTTTTAGATGCTAGAAGGTTCTGGTTTACACATTTATACATCTGGCAAAGTTTCTGACATCAACTCCTTACAGTGTAGAATTTTCTCTGTTACATTTTCTACTGAATAAAGTTTGAGCAGGTGAAAATTCCAGGTTCTGATAGGTTCTCCAGGTTCACTTTGCAATTTCCCTGTGCTGAATATGCCTCATAGAATGACCATCCAGTCTCATCCAGTCTTCTCTGAGCAGTGTGTTTCTGTATCTTTAATCTGTTAAATTTTAAATAGATTAAGGGCAAGAGAGCAAAATTTACATATTTACATTCTCCTGTGCAAACTGCTTAAATATGTCTATGAAAATATTGTTAATTGTCATACATTACTAGTTTTGGTAGGTTGTGTTTAGCAAAAGAATTGCTACAGCACCTGCTTAGTAGATGTTATCTTCCACCCAGGATATCAGAGTGAAGAGGGAACAAAGAAGTTTGAACAATACATACCACAGAACAACTTGTTACCTGGTTATTAATTTTCGTAATAACAAATCAACAACAGCAAAGGAGAACAAAAATCTGAATTGCAGGATCTATCAGACTCAGCCTTTATTTTGCTTAGCCTTCCCACTGGCAAGGAAAGTATCCCAAATGTCTCCCAGTTTTTTGATTTCCTTGTTCTTTCAAGAAGAATAAATTTCTTGACATCTATTCCTTGTTTTGATGAAGTGAACATGAATATACTTGATCAGAGTGGCAGAGAATATATGCAGAGTAGGAACCATAGTTCAGGATACTGCCTTTTAAAAATCTCACTTAGACCACTGTTTTGTATTTTAGATCCCTTCGTTTATTATGACTTACCTCTGTATGACCTTCATCTTGCACAGTTTGCAGAAAGGAGCAAAAGCATGCTACCATCTACTACATCTTAGAAAAGATACTACATAGAGTCTTTGTAACAAGGGTTATAAAAGTCAACACTTTTTTTTTTTGCTCAATTGCCATGTGTAAAGGTGTAGCAAAGTCTAGGTGTGGAGTGGGTACAGAGCGCAGAGCCTAATGGAATGCATGTTATTGTGAGGAGATTCTTTAGTTCCCTGATGAACAAACTGCTGATGGCGCTACTCTTGGTGACAGGCAGGAGAGAGCTTTTCCTTCTTTCCTTTTTCTCAGAACTTTTACTTTATCTGAGAACCCTGTCTGCAACAGCCTGCATCACTGTAGTGCAGAACAATACGTAGCTTTAGGTCAATCATTGCAGTCACACAGTGGTATGGATACTAACTTTGAGCTGAACTTTTCACCTGGCACTTTGATAACTTTGACCTGAATTTCTACGAATTCTTTTCCATTTATTCACACATGTAGTTATACCTTGGTGCATACCTAAAGCATATCCTTTCTTAAAAAAACGGCAGAGTGCTTCCATTGACCAGTTTTACCCTTTTTACACATTATTTTACACATTTTACACATTATTGTGCTACTCACTACAGATTTTAAATGGGTCAAATGGAGCTTTCTTAGAGGAATTTAGTTACTATTCCTAAAAAAATTTCAACATTTCTCCTTTGATTTGGAAAGAGAAATAATAATTAATTAAATAATTAAATAAATATTAAAAAAAAGAGTGTCAAACTTCACAGCTTTTGGAATTATGACCACTGAAAATGTGTATGACATCCAAGAAGCAAATAAATAAAACCTAAAAGACTGACTTACTAAACAAATAAGGGAAATTTACATCATAATGAACAAAAGTTTTCTCCGTAGTTTAACATTTTACCTCATATCTGCTAGTGTTCAAGTAATTTAGAAAGCTGGTATCCTTGTAATAACTGTTGTAATGTTTTTTCACTCCTGTACTTAATATGCAGTTCCCAGTTATGCTAATTGGCATTTCATGCATAAGTTAAGAATGTATGATAGTAAAGCTGGATGGGATCTCAGGATGTCCCAAAATGTAAAAAAAACAAAACAAAACATTAAGGCAGTCTGTCCTAACATATGTCATTTCAATATTTTATGAGGAAAGAAGTTACAAAAACATACAACAGGTGACATACAGGTGAGAAAAGAAACAAATTGTTCTCTGGTTGAGATATCCATCAGATTCACGTATCATTAATTCTGACATCTTTTAGGAGATAAATCCAGATTTACAGTATGGGGTGAAAGCAGAAAATGAATGGTTGAATGTTTGAATGCTTGTATACAGGGAGTCTTTGAGATGCTTCCTTTTTCTTTCCTTAAGGACAAAGTATTTGGTGGCTGATATCTATAAGAAAATTTGCTGCTATTGTTCAGATGCATTACCAATTTTAAAATATTTGCTAAATCTTGGTACAACTACATTTCTATTTTCAGCTTCTAAAATATATATTTCAATGTTCTTGATGCAGTTAAAAAACAGAAGCGTTGAACTGAAATGCAGACAGTGTAGAAATATTGTGTTAAGAAACAGAATACTGTTTTCTTTGACTGAAAAGTAAGCATCTGGAGTACAAAAGACTCTTCCAGAATGCAGAAAACATGCTGGAAAAATACAAGAATATTCTGGAAAAATAAAAAGGCGTGCACATATATACACATAAAAATCATTAGAGTTTTAAGTTTGCATTTTATAAAATATGATTTGTGTTTTAAGCAAAAATAAATGTTAAAATATTAGTTAAAATCTTGTTGGCTAGACAACAGCAAGGGCAAATTCTTTATTGGGAAAGATAGCATAAGGCAGTGAAACAATCTACAGTAAATACAATGTTCAGACCTCTCTCTGCCTTTCACATTCTTCTACAAAGCTTTTGAAGGTCAACAAGGAACTACAGGCTTAAGAGACTCTCTCTATTCTAACACATGGCTAATGGACTATCTATTCCAACATATAATGCTGGGGTCTGCTGAGTTACACACAACTCTGAAGGTTTTCCAGGGGCTGATACGCAGTGATAGTGGGGGAAAATTCCCAGTTTTCATTCTAAAGGTGCTAGATGTCACTCTAAGTTGTTGCACTTTCACCTCAGAAGCCTGGGTCTAATCACAGAGAAGTGAATAATAAAGTAGATTTGAGCCTTTCACACTACTAAACAATTACTCTCCTTATCGATTGCTACACAGTTTTTAACAATTGTCCATATCCTTATTTTATATAAGAATCAACTATCAGAAAAGTTTACATTTAATAAGGAGATATTTCTAAAAACATCCATAATCACTTCCTTCCTGTTTGTCTTAGTCTTCTGTTTCATTATCTCTAGTTAAGACAGAAAATGTTTTCATTTGTCAGTCTGAACATTAGATAACAATCATGCTTCATTTTCCCCAAAATTTTCAGTTGATTTTTAGCACATAAATCAAAGCTGGATATTAAAAGGAATAATGTTGCAATGATAATTATCAAAAGTAAGACATAAGGCATATCACTTAACCCTCATTTACTGAGAGGTACACTTTGCTGGAAAAATAGTATCTTTCATGTATTTTTCCTGTACATTAATTTATTATATCTATTGTAGAATCCCTTGTGTATTTCCCTATATTTCATTAAGATGTTTGCAAAGTTGATAATTAGAAAATCAGTTTAATTCCCCTTAGTTTCCTAGGTCATAGGTGATATACTTACTTCTCAGCTTCTGAGATAGATGTTTCACAATTATATTTTTATACTTAACCAAGTCTCCTAAGTTGTTATTTTCAGAAAAGACTAAATATATTTGTTGGAATTCCAGAATGGTAAGATAGCACCTCATGGGAAATATTTACGTCTAGGATGCTATTTAAGTCTCTCTCTCTCTTTTTTTTTTTTTTTTTTAAATCAAGTTTTTAGCTCTATAGAAGACGTTTATTAATGCCTTGAAAATTATCATATAGCTCCATATATAAGCAATAAAGGCATCTATGGAGATTACAAGCATCCTATAGTTCCTGTAAAAAAAAGTAGGATTTGCAGGTCATAAACATACCTAGTAAAAACATCAGTATTCAACATGAGGTTTTTCAGCCTGTAATCTTTGGTCAGTGTTTTTCTATTATTTGATAATACTCTAGGTTGCAAGACAGGGACAAAAAGAGTGGGATACCAAATAAATCTGGTACCATTTTACGTATTCCTCATCAGAATTTGATGAAGTGAAAGAACTTCTGACCAATTTCTTCCTTTGAAACCCCAGGCTCTGCATAGCTAAGCTTTTTACCTTTGCCACCTGCGGAAATCAAACCAGAGTCTTGTGATGAGTGATACCCAGCTGAGCTGGTTCCTTCTGTTTTAGAAGAATAGGAAGGAAAAAAGAAACCCAACCCTCTTCTGTACTGTAGTCTGTGTGCTTGTGTGCTGTTTTTTTTTTTTTTTTTTTTTTTTTTTTTTTCCTGGTTTGATAGTTGTTCCTTTTAGTGTATTGTGGAAAGAAGGAAAGAAATATTCATAAACAGCCTTGCATCCTTCACTAAACCAAGAATGGCATTGAGGTAAATCAGAGAACATGAACAAAACTGTGCAAGCACAAACTGCTTTTAACCGTGTTTCATCATTAGGAAAAAAAAAAAAAAAAAAAAAAGAGAAAGAGAAAGGACAAGGAAGCCATCAGTATAGAGGAAATGCTAAAAAGTCTATATATTATTTTGAATTGCCTCAATAATGTATCATAATTGCAGAGACAACCTTGAAGAATGAATACAGGAGAATCATAAAGATATCCATGAATGAAAACCGGGAAGACCAATCAAAAAGCCAAGGCAAGTTCCTTTTATTTCTCCATTAACTATAGCCCAGGGAGGGTATTTGAACAAGAATAACATCACAAGAAATTTACAGAGGGTGGAACAAAATGAACAACCTTAGTAGCAGTTTTTTACTTATCTCAAATTCATTTGAAAAAAATCTAACAATAGGTGGGCTTCAATGTGAGGCCATGCAACCTGACAGTGCAATTCATTGCAGTAAGTCTCAGGACTCACTTCAACAAAACATGCATATACACGTCTTCCTCAAAAGGGACATACCACCTCAGTTCAAGGCAGTAAAACTGCACTGAGCAGTATTTATCACTATGGATTAGTCATTCTTTAACATATCATTTAATCGAGTGATATCACAGAACGTTGTGTTTTGGCAACTATAGAAAGTCTTGGGTAGTGTTATGAGACATGAAGCTTAAGGCCAGGTGACTACCAGCTCTTGAAAATTATAATTGAAAAAATAATCTACCTTCAGAAATGCACTGTTCTAGCTTTTAATTGCTTTTAGGAAATAGAATATATAAACAAAACAAAACATGTGCAGAAGAAGTCATTTACTGAGAATTATGGCCAAGAGTATAAATATCAAGTATTAATATCAAGTTGCCAAAGAACTCTTTAACTGTGTTTAACAGACTGTTTACCTTGTATTCTCTAAACACTTTGAACAACATAATACTTTTGTTTGTTTGTTTGTTTTATGTCAAATTTTACTCTTTTAAAAAGATTAGACTGCATTTCTTTTTGCAATCTTCTATGAAAAGGTAATTTTAATATACCATATTGTATGTCAGGATACTTTAAAGGCTGAAATGAATGACAAGTGAGACCCAAAGGAGTAATTATGGGCATGCTAAAAAGAAAATGTTGACATGAAGATATGTATTAGGGGAGAGAAAGGAGATTCTGGAGGGAGAGAAGTACCAGACTTCCTGAAAAGAATTAGGGAGAAATGGTAATCTGCTCATCATTGATAAACTGGCAAAGTACGCAACATACAGAATTTCTCTAAAGGTGACATGAGATGTACTATCAAATTAGGACTTCTGGAGGAGAAACGAAAGGCTTGGATTGATTTGGATGATGGGGAAAGAGATGTGTGTGTTAGCTGCATTTTCAAAGAAAATCTAATGTCAAAACACACAAAAGTCTTACCTTTTGCAAAAATATTGTGCAAAGTCTGCAGCCTCTTTACATCTGTCAGAGGATGGAAAAAAAGTCATTTGAAAAAGCAGTAGATTTTCACCCAAAATAAGTTAGATAGAACAGGCTTTTTTTTTTTTTTCTTTTTTTCTTTTTTTTTTCACTCTTGCCAAATATAGTGTTATTTTCCAACAAACACATACATATACAGTATGCTGAGGTATTTTGTTGCTTCTTTATAGATTTAGAAATATATTCTAATTCCTTACGTATTCTTTGAAATACAGGAAATTTTGTGTTGTGTTCAGTGTTAATGTTTAATTCAAGATTTGCATTCACATTCTCAAGTATTAAGCTTCTCTATAAAGTCATGCAGGTTTTGTCTGCATTAATGTTTTGGTTCAAACAGTGATCTAGTTTTGAAATAAAACTTCTGAATATCTCCACTTCTAAAGGTTGCTTTGCTTCATAAAGTCCATTTGATGAAAGAATGGGGTTCATTTTGGAGAAATCAGGTGTGTGCTGTTAGTGATCCAGTCACAAACAGAAACACCAGAGACCACTCTCCTCTGAATAGCACTACACCATATGCATGGTTGGTTGGGATGATCAGTCCAGGGGACAAGATTAAACCTGGTATGAAGTAGAACTGCTGAAATGTGTACAAAAAAAATATAAGGACCTCATCATCACCTGCTGTGGCCCACTGATCTATTCCTGTTGAGCAAAAATAACTTGCTAAGGCAGACATAGACACTGACCACTGTATGAAGATAGCAGCTGTATTCAGATTAGAAATTGGGAGAGGTTGGCAAGGGGTGTGACCCGTGAACAGATACATTTTTACATTTTTTTTTTAAATATATATATATAATAATATTTTATAATGTCAAATGCAACTGTAGACCTTTATATAAGCAAACAATTTTTTGGCTTATAAATTTTTAAATAAAGGTGTTTGAATGAGGGATCTTATCTGGAGCTGTTACAATTCCAACCAAGATACCAATTTACTATTCCAGCCAAGAAGAATGTACCTAATAACCTCATGGCTGGGGAATTAGAATTTTTGCATGTGATTCTCATAAAAGAGAGACTAGAACCCGGTTTACCATTTCCAAGCATTAAACCAGAGCCATCGTAACTTCAAGACTGTCTCAGTTCTTGTCTATACTACAGCATTCAGAAGCACTTCCATCTTCCTATATCTGTATGTCTTTGTCTAACCTGTTAGTTAACTCCATGTTACTGTGAAATCTAGAGGAACACTAGGTTCCCGCTTGTGAAAGTTAATGTGACGCAGCTTTTGGGATCTCATATGGTCAAATTTGTTTATAGTGTCAATTCTTTTAATTTATTCTTGAGGTAACAAGTTAATAAGAAAAAAACTCTGTACAGTTTCTCACCTATCATTTCAGGAAGAGCCTTCAATGGTAAATTTCCACAATCTTTTCTGTAAGGTTGAGTGACAAATGTTCCCTCTCAGTATATCAGTGTCTCTTTTCTAAGCAACTACACAAAAGTGAACACACTTTAGTAAAGCCGAACCTCTTTCAATTCCTGCCAATCTGCAAAAGCATAAAGGCAAAGCGGTCCTCTTCCCTCACAGTTTTATACAAGGTGAAGTAGCATCTCTTCTTAGGGAGATGTATTAAAGAACCCCTGCAGATGAGAATTGATATTTGGCCAAGCCGCTGGTTTGATTGTTAGGGTATTACACTCTGAATGCTTCTCTTGTTAAATATCAAAATGACCAACATTCTTGAGAAGCCTCAAGATCTTTAAGAGAGTGGAGACAGGCTACATATATTTAGGATTGTTCCATAAGATTTGGAGAAAGTGATCCTCTCTGTTCATGGAATTTGAGAGGGAAAATCACCAAAAAGCTAAACATCCACAAGAACAAAGGATACCTCCAAGACAGCAATGAGGGAAAAAGGAGGAGTATGAAACAACAATGTCTCAAGTAGTCACAGGGTTAGTTAGAAGAACTTGGGGCCAAAGGCTGCATTTAATATATATATTTTTGGATGAAATTTCCTGTTATTGTCTTGGAGTCATTACAAATACCTATGAAACCAAGAGCTGGATTTTAGTACTTTTGGTACCAATTAGCAACTTAGTATTTGCTACCTGTTTTCCTAGCTGTTTCCATTTTGTCAGGTTCTTTTATTTTCAGAGTGCAGAGTTATTGCCATTTTTGAGGGAATAATGTATCAGAGCTATGCCCCTCACTTCAGTGAAACTTCACAATGTTCCTTCTACTACTACATTTTCAATTCCAAATATGCCAGAGGAGTGCAGTTGCTGCAGTTATACCATTCTTACTACAAATCTACATAGATTTCATTTGTGTACATTTAAATCCAGGAGCACTTGAAACATAAGGTCTTCCATGTAAGCAATTTTTCCTTCTCTTTGCAAACTTCAGTTCATTTTCTGAGTATAGTTTGCCTAGTATTTCTCAGCTTCGTATTCTCAGTTAACTTTGAAACAAAAACAACCTTGTCATCCATCCAGAAATTCAAACACATTCTTAACCCTAACATCTCTTCATACACTTCAGTAGAATATATTGCTTTACTTTCAAGAACTCTGATTGATATGGTTATTAGGTTCATGTAACTGTGCAAGAAAAACATTATATACTCAGGAAGAGAGATTCAATTGTCATCAGCAGTTCCATTTTTCTGGGCAGGCAGAAATTTTGAGATCAAATGTTGCATCTCTTCTCTTTGTCTCACAGCAGAAAGTATGACTTAGTAGCCCTTTCATTCTTCAGAAGTGAATCGGTGCCTGAAACAAGAAGCAACCATTGAATCTGAACTCCTACAAGAGGCTGCTGTGTACTGGAGCACTTGGCGTTCCACAGATTTCAAAAGCCATGGTGGGTGACAGTGATTACCTGATTTGATGGCCTCCACAAAACAAGTCATGGGACTTGTCTTAATTTCTTCCCTGGAGTTCAGTAAGAGTTGAAACACTCTCTGACTTGGATCATTTTCTTTTTGTAAACAAACAAATGAACAAAAGCCACATATTAAAGTATTCTATAGAAAACACGATTTTTTAATGAAGAATTTATTTTTTCAATTTTAACAGAGAATATTCAATTCCATGTTCAACCCATAGTGCATATCTAAATGTGAGAAAGTGTAATAATTTTGTATCAATTTATAAGGTAACAGGTAGCTGCACTGGGCTTCTGGACCCTGAGACATCCTTTAAGCTTCAGGAGAAGGATATTGCTAGAATTCCAGGAGGTTTGATCAATATTTGGGACAGTTGACAACGTTGTCAATAGGGAGGAGAATAAACTAAAATAAAGGTGTGAGATGATGAAAACAAAACAAAACAAAAACAAACAAACAAATCAAAAAAAAACACCAAACCAAGTAGGGAAAAAGGGAAGAAATTTGGGGTTTATAGCATTACAAGATAAAAGAAGATTTCTGTTTCCTTTATTTATTCAGATGTCTTTAAAGAATTAAGTAGCTATCAAGGGATGTTCATTCAACATTTATCAATGCACCCGTGTGTTGTCATGTCCTATAGACATACATGGACCAAATCTTGAAAGATATAAATAAGTCATAATTTGGAGATTGAGCTAATGCTTTCTCACAATTTCAGAAAGGTGAGACTTGGGGCTTATTTCTAATATGCCAGACCATATATTTATGAATGAGTGAGTGTGACAGATTTAACTAGAATGAAATAAATCTAGTGCTTTGTTGGAAAATGATGATTTTTCCTACTAAAATATAATAAATACATAAATAATCAGTACCCAAATGGAAAAACGGTGATTTTTATTAGTTTTGATATGTTTTCTCCAACAGACAATATTAACAACAAACCATAATTTAATAATTAAGTGTTGTACCTTTAATCTAGTAGCCAAATGGAACATTTCCTTTTCTTTGCATACTATAAAGAGGCATTCATTCAATGGCTTGCAGAATTAGCTATGAGCTCTAACTGGAAGGCAGGAAATCAATCAATAAACAAAATTTATTTTTCTTAGTGAATCTATTCATTGAAGTTATGTTGTTTTAAACTGCTCCTACCTTAGAAGTGTTAACCTAGGATGAAATTATTAGCCTAACATAGATACTGGTAACTCTAGGCTATGTATTTATTGGATGCAAATAAAGATGCACGTAAGTAGCCAATTATCTGAGGAAATGAACCATTAATGGATTAATGTAGTTGGAATACATTCTTTTATCAAGAGAGACATTCACTTAAAGTGGTACCGTATTTGCTTTACACATGACTTGTTGCATATCTAATGCAACATATTATCACATATTCCAAAACAGTGACATCCCAGAAGGAGTCAAACTTGAGAAAAAAGCCAGACAGAAATAGAAACAATCTCCTCTTTCCTCCTCAACCCACAAATATTTTGATGCATCGTTTTCTTAAGCTCTATTCCAGAAAAAAGCCAGAGGTAAAAAAAAAACAAACACAACATTGCACCTGCAGCCAAGCTCGGTGTATTGTTTGCTAATCTTCCTTTACAGAAACAGTTAGTTTGTATCATGGGTTTTAGCAGTGCCATGATACATTTGCTGCATACAATGATTTGATAATGAGAAGCATTTCTCAGAGATTTTTTCCAACTATATGTCATTTCCTATAACAAAAAGTACAAAGAAATGTATCGTCATTGAAAGGGCAAGTATTCCCCATGAAAAAATCCAAACCATTTCTCATCTTTTCTCCCTTTTTATGCCAGGGTTATTTTGAGGTGGAGAAGGAGAATAAAAGTATTTCTGTGAACACGATGGTAACCTTTGTCTATTTTTTTGGTACTAGAAAAATGCTCAAAATAGATTTGATTTAACACTGTGAAACATAGTAAAATTTTAATAGAGAAACTATGAGGAAATCAAAGTCTTTGACAAGTGTAATAGGAAAAAATACATAAAATTATCTTTACATGGATAAAACAAAAAAGGGAAGGGAAATGCAGATGACCATGGTTATTAGCCTGAAAGCGTGGAAAATGGATGCAGCTCTAAATACATAGCTTTTCTGTCTTTCAGAAACATCTGGAAAATATCAGAAACAACTTAAATAATATAGTTTTATACAGAACTCTTTTGAACAGGTATTGGTAACTATAAAATACACTGTTATATTTATAACACACTTTTTTACTACTGTATACATTGCATAGAATCTACATGAATTCTATTGGAATATTCATGGCGTAACAGGAATTGAAGAATGTATGTCAAGATTAGGTATGTTACTTTTTTTTTAATTATTATAATTATTTATTTCTATTTCTACATATGTGAGCATTACATTCATTTCAAGACTAAATCCATATATCCTTTTAGTACCTTTTTATATACCCATGGAATCTAAGACATATATATGGAGTTGTCAAATATGAAGGCTTCCTGGAGCAACATCTGAAGGCCAGGTAAATGTGTAAAAAGACATCAAATACTCACATTTTGGCAACTGATTTAAAAACTACTATATTAAATGTAGGTGGCTTTATGTATCTCTATCTACATGTGTAGATAGAGATACATACATGTGTAGATAGAGATACTCTAAATGTACATGTACATGTACATCTCTAAATATACATGTACATTTGAACTTCTCTTCCATTCAGTGGTGAACTAAGGCTTAACTGAGCTGTGCAAGTAGCTGGATAACATCTGTGTTGTCTTATGGTGTCTGAGACTTACATTCAGGAGCAACAGGTATACCACAGGCCCCACAGCTGACCTGCACTGAAGTACTACAGCTCCCTTGCAGCTGGAGATTTTTGGAGATCTCAAGCAACTCAAGATGTTTATATGTGGGCAAATGAACCAAAACTTAACCAGTTCTGTCAGTGGGAATCAAAGAACTCCTCAGACACTCTTGAGTTAACCAGCCTCTAGGATATGGACTTGACTGCCTAAGCATAAACATGTAATGTCATGCATAGCTGAGTCTCCTGCCTAGCTTCTATTTGTCTTCTGTCCTTCCAAGTGAACATTTTAAAAACAAGACTTAAACTTTTGTCAGTACACTATATTTCTGAAGAACCTGTATAATGATTCTTCACAAATAGATGTTTGGAAATTTGTTGCAAAACCCACAGAATTCATCCTTATATCGCTTTTTGCAAAGACAATTTCGTATCACAGAATGACAGAATTGATGGGATTGGAAGGGAAGATCAAAAGATCATTGGGTCCTACCCCCCTGCCAAAACAGGAAATATCAAGTTTGTTCAAGCATTTCTCAAAATCAAACCTTGTCCTGCTTAAGCAAACTTTTTGTAGCATGTGTGCTGAAAAGAAAAACAAAACAGACACAGCAGCTAACAATTAGTGACAAAAAGTCCATAAAATTATATTAAAAAACTACATCAATCTGGACAGGTTTGGCTTGTGCCTGTTTTCAGAGTGGTTTCTTTCATAGGTAAGTAATAGTAACCTCTTAGTTGTAAACTTAAAAGGTTATGTTCAGTCACACTGTAGCATGAATTTACTTCCAAAGTGAATTATTTAGCTTGTGTATGGAGTTTCATTTAGGTCTTCCATACCTTTCCATGATCTGAGCTTTTTCAACTTTTCAGATTTTAAAGAGAGCAAGAGCAGAATAGAAGGAGGAACAATTATTTATTTATTGTTTATTTTTGTTCTAACACTGTTAAACAAACCACCACTAAAACCGAGATTTTCAGAGAAAATGCTATCTATAGCTATCTACATCAGGAAGCCTCATTCAAATTCTGTTGCCTGAAACACTGGTTCCAGCTGACCTTGTGTGACATGTACAGCTTTCTATATGACAAGTACCAATTGTTTGGAAGGTTTTTGGTGGAGACACATGGGACAAAAAATGATGATCATAAAAAAATAAAAAAATCCACAGTATCCTTATACTGCAGGTAAAACCAAATCTGCTCATATATACTCAAGAAGAACTTGGCTAATTATTTTGTTACATTCATGGTATCACAGTATGTAGAACTGACTGAAAACTGACGGAAAACAGTTTGGTCCAACAGAGCTCTGAACACCTATCGTGAATCTTCATGCCCAGGTTTCTTAAAGAAGTTGGTGTGGAGTGGGTGGGAGCCCAAGGTGAAGGAGGAATATTGGTATCCATGCTGACAGTCATTTTAATTCCCAGTAAACTCATGCTGTCCAGGAAACAGGGCATCTTCCTTGTCATCTTCTATGCATGAAAACTGATGCTGAATGTGCCAGTGCTTCTGCAACAAGCATTTTACTGACATATTGAAATACAGACATAGATATTCAAATTTAGAAAGCATTATCCAAGCTCAGAATGAATGCCATTTATATATATCATTTTGGGACACATATTCTTTGATCTAAGTTTGGGATTGATTTTCTATCAATCACTTTCATCACTGGCTTTCTATATCAAAAATCTAAATCTATATCATTTATTGTAGATATATTCAATATTCAAAATTTTTATTTAGAGGAGTAAGTTTTGAAGAGGTATCACATTTTTATGACTCTGAGATAAAAAAGAAGTTGATATATTTTATAAATGACATGTGATTGCTTTCCAGGGAAAATTACTTTACAGTTTAATTTTTTTCCTGACATTTTCCCCAATAAATAATCAGCCATTTTCCTACAAGACAACACATAGTCTGAACCCTGAGCCTGGAGGTTAAGGCACCATCCATTTATCTCTGTCCACATAATGTGAATTATTGGTTACTTACTTTTCATTGTAAATATGTTACTGGAAAATTATATTCCAAGATATGTTTGATGTATTTTACTTAATCTCTGCTCACATTTGATTTGCTAAATTCCGTGCAGGGTGTTTCACCTTATTCTATTGATAAAGTATAAGCTTCAGATTTTATTGAAAAGGTACTGTAGCTCAACATGGCTGTTGCTCTTGACATTTAAACACATCCCAGCTTTATATTGCAGCAAAGTACGGAACTTGTGAAAAGAAGAATGCACTTTCAGCAAGTTACACAGTTCCAGCTACAGGACCGTTTTACTGTCTGTTGAATAATTAGTAACATGAATGCAGACAGAATATACAGTAACTTGCCTGACTTTGGGGTAGAAAAAAAAAAAAAAAGATTAGAATGACAAATAGTCAGACTCCAGGGTCAAATGCTTTGCCAGTAGTTGCATATGTTTATGCCAAAATACATAAAGAAATGTCACTTCAGCACATGAATGATGACAAACACTCCAAGTGGGACTGCAGTTCATCAATCATTTCAAACACGCAGATTGGGTTTACCTATATAAACAAAAGCAATAAAACTACTCAAAGCCTCACCTTAAACTATTCAGGCATGACATAAACACTGTTACTGCACAGTCAATCCCCGTTTTACTTGAGAGGCAGTCAGAAAGCAAGCGACAAACTGATTTATTAAGATTAATAAAGCATGTCCTTAATAAAAGTAAAGCCAGGTAATATTTTGCATAACCATAGAAATCTTGTTTGGAGCTAGAACAGAGCAGGAAGCACAAGGAGCAGGAAAAGTGATCAAGAAATCTTTTTGCACAGCTTTTTTAGCATTCCCAAGGTAATTTGAAGAAGTTTTCATCATTTGAAGAGATTCGGGGCACAGAGGCTTTATACAGACCCAAAGTTCAAGTTTTAGAAAAGAAAAAAAAAATGTTATTTTGAAAAACAAACAAACAAACAAACAAACAAACAAAAAAAAAAACCACAAACACAGCAACCCAAGCCAAAAGAACAACAACAGCAAAAAACACAATCAACCAAATAACAACATAAGGTGACTTAGAGGAAGGACTCTAAGTCAGAAAACAGTCTAGGCCCTCTCTGGCTTGGTCCCCTGGGTCTCATCAAAACCCCACTGAAGTCATTGGGAATCTTTCTGTTGACTTCAATGAGATTTGGAGAAAAACCCCTGCGAGGGAAATTTAATTGAATTCCTTATTATTGATCTCTTCACTTCAGTTGCTCATTTAGACTTTTTCTTAAATGTGCACCTGTTTTTCTGAGGGATAGGGAAGGGAAGGGAAGGGAAGGGAAGGGAAGGGAAGGGAAGGGAAGGGAAGGGAAGGGAAGGGAAGGGAAGGGAAGGGAAGGGAAGGGAAGGGAAGGGAAGGGAAGGGAAGGGAAGGGAAGGGAAGGGAAGGGAAGGGAAGGGCTTTAAATTTAAAGTTATTCCAGCAGCGTTTTACAGCTACATTCATGATAGATTCCTAAAGTGTTATAAATATCTAATTAATACCTCTAGGGCAGAATAGGTTAAAGAATTTATTCAAGTGCTATTTTGTAATCCCTACAGACACAAGAAAGTGAGCTGTCACATTTTCTCACACATTCACCATCTTTTACCTATCTGCATTTCACTATCTCTTTATTTAATTAGCATGTGGCAGAATGCTAGATTTAAACTAAGCTTTTCTAATTCTTTCTTTCTAGCCAGTAACTGAAGTGTTACATGATCTTGCACACAAACTATTTCCTTATTCTAATCTAGGCAGAATTAGGAAATAATCAAAGCAGGCTACATTATATGTAGAGGGGTCTCCTTGGTTCAGGATATTTTGACACGGGAGCTTTCTAGCTACCCACCCTAACACAAGCCAAGTATTCATCACTTACTAGAGACTAACCAGCTATATCATAAACAGAGGAAGAGAAGACAATCTAACTCAGATTTGAAAAATTTTAATTGATGCTCTGGACCTTCAAAGCTAAGGAAAAGGAGAGTGATTTTAAATCTTTTGTTCTGTCGTTTACTCTCTTTGTTTTCCTACCAGTATCCCTTCTTGAAACTTCCTCACCCAGGATAGCTTGTCGTCTCCATCTCACATACAATAACTGTCTCTTTATCCCCACCTTACTCCTCACTTCTGAACACTCAGACCTCTGTTGCTTCTCCAGCACAAATCCATCAGAGTTCATCACCTTGGGTGTTGTGCCATGCACGTTCTTGGACTGTTTTATGGCAGTATGCCACTGCCTGGAAAATAATACACAAGGCAAGAGCTGATATACTGACAGGTTCCCACCCTCAATTTGTGAGTCGAAGAGACTTTGCTTAAAGGAGCAAGTTCACTGTAGTCTCTAAAAGATTTGTCATTAGTTCTGATATATTCAAGATTTCACTTGTAAATGTTAAGATTTCTTTAAGCCAATGAAAGGTGCCATATTTCATTTTTTGACATCTACCCATTACTACTCCTTAAACTGCTGGCAAGCTATAGAGTACAGTACATCTTTAACATTCTTCCTTGCAAATGACAGACAATGGAATTTATTTTTAAAGTTATGAACAGAATAATAACCCTTTTTGAATCCTGGAGAATCTTGCTAATCATTGGTCAATATTTATAAACATCCCACAGTGAAAGTATTGTGTCACCTCACAAGATACTTTTCTCCACTATAATGACTTGAAAAGAGTAGTACAATGCTCTGGCATTCAAATAAATAAATAAATAAATAATTCTCATCATTTTTCATTGATCAGTTAGATACAACAATGTCAAACCTCTGAGGAATGCAAGGTGCATGCTTATTTCACAAAAGGGAAGATTTGGAGGATCTAGTGTTTAAGATCACAAAGTGGGTGTAAACTGTTGGATTGTTTGGAAAGGAAGACACTTCACAGACATTTTCTTCAGCTGCTGTACTCACTTTCCTTTCCCATCAGTTAGAATCAGAATTCTGTCACAAGTATCCAAGTATGACAGAGTTCAATTTAAGTGGCCTGTATTTGCTAACTGTGGTGAGAGTTATGAATGCAGAGAAAAAAAAAGAGGTTTAAGTCATTGACTGCCACCAGTACCTCTAAGAGAATTTTACCTTTCTATTTAAACTTCATTTATTCACTGCTTTTAAATGTGATATATAACTAAATAGAAAACTATAGTCCATACTCTAGGGAATGATAGCCTGTGTGATGTATCAGGATAACAGTGTCTTTAACCCAAAGACCTCTGCCTTTTTTTTTTCTTTTTTTTTTTTTTTTTTTTTTTTTCCCCAGCTTCAGACTTGAAACAGGAATTTTGTGTTTCTTTCAAAAAATGCCAGAATATGAAACAAAATTTGTATTTTTTCTGCACTGCTGAGATTTGAAATACACTAAATATACCAAAGAGCAGAGAATTAATACCAATGGAGCTTCTGCATGGAGCTTCTGCATAAAATGTAGCTATACTCTAGGAAGAATTTTTATGAAGCCTACTGAATGAGCATTGCTTAATTGACGGTATATATAGATTAATACCGTATGAGGAACACTATTTACTATGTGGAATTCATTGTGTCTAAATTAATAGAATTAATTTTGACCGTACTTTGTTGTTTACTGGAGTTTTGGTACTGTGAATTAATCCATAGAATTGTATGATAAAATAACTAAATCAACATTCTGGTGAAATTAGATCTGAAGTTTAGATTCATCAAGCTGACAAAATGACTGTTCCAGTATTACCAAAGAATTTCCTGGACTTTTATCAGCTTAAGAAAGTCTTCATTGACTACATGATTGTATTTGTTGTTTACAGCAAGCTTTTTGCAATAATGGGTATAAAATGAAAAACAGTTGTACCTTTGAGAGAACTAGCTAAATCTTTTTAAATTTCTGTGACAGATGCGAGAGTATTTGTGCCTTAGAGATAAGAATGGAACAAATACATAACATTTTGCTTTAAAGTAAGAGAAACCACGTTTTTTGTTGAAGTAGTAATGAGACCAACTAAGCTTGCATTTATATATTAATTGAAATGCACCTAACAGAGATGTATTTGTGCTCAGATACTCCTGAACATAAGCATCTTTTTCAAAATGCTTTCTGAATTAATCTTGGAAAAAGACATGATTCATGCAATAACATGTAAGTTTAATATTAACCCAGGGATAGACTATGAGGTAAAATTTAGAGCAGTTAGAGTATGTAAAGTATACAGGTAAAATGCTGCTTTAATGGTAAGACACTGTGCATTTAGAATGGAAAGAATCTGTTTCCAGTTCTGGAAAGAGATTTCTAATACCACTTTTTTGGTAATGTTTTCATCTGTCCATAGCAAGGTTATAAGAATTGCTAAATATTTAGGATTATTAGAAAGCATGCTAAATTAAAAATAATAATTTAAAAAGTGATAAATATATCTTAATCTGCCTGTGAAAAACATACAGTATTTCTTATTGTAACTTTAATTAGTATCATGGGAATGGTTAGAAGGATGAATACATCTAAAAAACATGTGTAACATAACATATAATTGATCAATCTATCTACCTACCTACCTATCTATTTATCTAAAGGCTAATTTTATCCTAGATAAATGTCAACAGTAGTTAAGAAGACTTTTATAATTGTAAATTGGAAAGTTTTAGAGTTTTTGGTTATTCTTAAGGCAGAGAAATGAATGTGAGAGTCAACATTACAGATTGAGACCTGTGTTTCCTACCAAAGCAATATTTGAAAATTGTTTTCTCTCATTTCAAAAAGGTACAAAATAAGGCAGGAAAAGAAAGAAAGAAAGAAAGAAAGAAAGAAAGAAAGAAAGAAAGAAAGAAAGAAAGAAAGAAAGAAGGAAGGAAGGAAGGAAGGAAGGAAGGAAGGAAGGAAGGAAGGAAGGAAGGAAGGAAGGAAGGAAGGAAGGAAGGAAGGAAGGAAGGAAAGAAAGAAAGAAAGAAAGAAAGAAAGAAAGAAAGAAAGAAAGAAAGAAAGAAGGAAAGAAAGGAAGGAAGGAAGGAAGGAAGGAAGGAAGGAAGGAAGGAAGGAAGGAAGGAAGGAAAGAAAGAAAGAAAGAAAGAAAGAAAGAAAGAAAGAAAGAAAGGAAGGAAGGAAGGAAGGAAGGAAGGAAGGAAGGAAGGAAGGAAGGAAGGAAAGAAAGAAAGAAAGAAAGAAAGAAAGAAAGAAAGAAAGAAAGAAAGAAAGAAAGAAAGAAAGAAAGAAAGAAAGAAAGAAAGAAAGAAAAAGAAAGAGCTGTATGAGACTGGCAAAAAGCAGAAGGAAAGAAAACCACCACAATTAGTTTGAACAAATCAAACCAGATTTCTTTTAGGGAAATAAATGACTAATTTGGGATTTGACCAAAATTGTCATCTGGTCTAAAATTAAATATTTTGATTTGATGTTCAGTTTTGAAGTCCTTTGTCTTTTTTTTTTTTTTTTTTTTATGGTCAACTTTGAAATGACAAATGCTATTCCAAAAGGAGTAGCTGAAACGAAATGTTTTGTTATGAAAAAGATGAAATGTTTCAGCAGCTCAGAAAAAAAATAAAGAAAAAGAGATAGTAGAAAGAAAATATATATTTTTTTCCTTTTGGCAAAATCATTTGTTAAATTCAATGTAAATATTTGAACAGTTTTCGTCTTATCAAATGTTATTTAGTAAGTTTCCTCTTCTCTGAAGAAAATCAGACAAGCTTATTTCTCATTACTTTTTCTTCTGGTACACAGATCACAAACCTGAAGTTATCTTTAACAGCTTTGACTGTCCCCTGGTACAATTTCATGTTCACTCAGCTGTGATGCTCTGGATTTTGCATTTTTTTTCTAAAGCGTGGTATTTTTACCGGCAATGTCAAAATATGCTCTGGCAATCATTTTCCTAATGTCACTGTCCTCTAGTTTCCCACAACTAGCAAGTACAGTCACACTGTGAGAGAGGGGAACACCCACACATATATTTGTGCCTATCATATACAGGTCTTGTCCTGAATCTTTGTGCAGCTCAACTGCAGTGCTGGATATGGATAGAGACCCTGCATGATGTAACTAATTACTGTAAAAAAGCAAACAAACAAAGAAACAAAACAAAACAAAACAAGCAAACAAACAAACAAAAAAGTCTCTGGACGTTCATGTTCATTTTTATCCAACGGCACTAACTCTCAAATTATTGTATTTCAGAAAAAGTAACATAAACCAGACTGTATAATAAGTGGAACATGAATCTTCAGGCAGCCAGATGGCATGTCCATATCCATGAAGTAATCTAATGTAGATATCTAACATTAGCAAGTTCATGGGTACAACATTGCCATCCCACTAAGGGGAGCCAAGAGCAAGTGTCTGGGGTCTATTGCTAGATTCAGTAAAGGATTTGGCTGCCTGAATTTTAACAGTTATGTCAATCCCTTTGTTTGGGGCTGGAGGGGATTAAGCTGACCTGCAGGTACCTTTTTGAGATTTTTTTTTCCTTCTGAAAAGCTAATGGTAGCTTCTACATGAGGAAATAAAAAGCTGGAGTTTGACCACTTCTTTGCTTATGTCACACTTTAACATTAAGAAGCAGGCAAACACCCAACTCCTCATTTAATTTATGACTACCTTATTTATTCTTACTCCACATGAACTGGAATCACCGTGAGAAGAGAGTTAGAGCTAGAGAGAAAGACCACCTGTATTCATATTTGGAAGGTCTGTACAATGAATTACAGATCACGTAAATGTAATTTAATGTGTAGATAGAGTTTGGAAAAAAAAAAAAAAAAGATACTCAAGATACTCTTTGTCTGTCTTGTCTGTCTCTCTCTGTATTTCCCCTAATAACTCTAAAATATTTAAAATTCCTAGTCCTCAGGAGATCAGGAGCAGGGAAGTAAGAGGCACTCAGACAACTGGGCTCAGCTCTTTGTGTTCTGTGTGACCTCCTACACCAGAAATCTGGGATCCAGGAGTGGTTTGTGCTGCCTCTTGGCTGTCAGTGGAAAAGAGGGAGAAGAAGAACCAAGGGGGCATGCTGGGACCTAAGAGAAAGCTCTGAACATATACGCAAAGCAAGGGCTTCTCAGGGAGCAAGGCCAGAGTGAAAGGTTGTTACAGTCAGTGTTACTGGGCCATCACAAATTATTGTTGTTTGAAGCCATCAGCTCAACAACTACATGTATATATAGTACTTTGTTATCTCAGGCACCACAAAGACCAAGCCCAACTCCCTCAGCACTCAGAGGTCCTAAGCAGTGTGGAGTAAAATTTATGTTTATAAACAGGACACTTCCTGCTCCCTTCCCAAAATTTCCTGAGCCACCATATAGGCAATATTGGTGCAGCAAGACAGCAACAAACACTCAGAAGTCCAGCAGCTCAGTGCTGAATTTCCTCATACTTTTCTGCTTCTAGAAAATAGCATTCATTTTCCCAGTATAGCACCTGTTTCACCTCTGCTTGAAAATCTTCAGCATATAACTTCCCACAAGCCATATCAGAAATTTCTAGAATAGCCAGGAATGTAACTCAGATGGCTTACCTCCCTCTATTTAATCACAAGGTTTTTCCATTATATTTGTTGAGAAGCAGTGTTTTGTATTTATGCATTGAGCATTTTAACCACAAGACCATCCTTCTTCTGTATTATCTTTGATAAGGGAAAACATTTTTGTGTTTATGCAGTGAACATTTTAATTGACTATTTCCAGCTAACAGAATATTACATCTCCTCTCACATAGAAGAGATGAGTATGTGTACAATTCCATATGTAATTTTTAATGAAGTCAAAATTAAATAAGACTTCTGATAATTAAAAATAGATACTATATCAAATATATACAAATTAAGAAAAGAATTAATACAGTAATTTAATGCTCTAGATACTGAAATAATAATGCTTTTGAATAAAGGGAAAAATGTGAAGAACAGTTGATACAGTGAAAGTGGATATTGCACATAAAGTTCTTTGTGATTTAATGTTTACCAATGTGCAATGGCAGCTCCAGACCCTGGAAAGAATTCTTTGTTAATCTCATAGTAAAAATGGAAGCTGTTGCTGTCAAATGCTCACACACCCCACAACTGGGAACTGCTGCCTCTACAATTGTTTGATAATAATTACAAGACACAAACTGGATTTTTTTAATTTTCTTTTTTAAATCCCCAAGATTATGTTGCCTGAGAGAGCAGATTTACTGTCATTACTGTACTTTTGCCAAACATACATACAGATGCACTTGCATAAATGCACATACCTTTATATGTATATTCACTAACATTAGAAAGACTTAGCCTAAGTTGGCCATATGAAATAGTTATGATGAGTGAAACTTGTTTTAGACCCACAAGCATACCAAGGTTCTTTGCAGTTTCATGTCCCTGTTGTGGAGTACTATACTGTACATCTCATACTGGGTTTTGCATGATAGCACTCCATACTTATATGGTGAAAGCTGATTATAATTGAAAGAACTATCTGCAGACATACCACATCTGCAAATGGGAGTATAAGCTGAGCAAGAGGTATCTTACCAGTCCTTCATCTGTCCCTTTTCTACAATAAACATATGCTTATCCCTCTGTCGTTTTGAGTGCAAAGCTGCGCAGGGGGATTCAGAGCTGGAAAACATGGAGATCCATGGTAACACTTCTATTTTGATTCAGTAACCATGTTAGTTCTGAATAATTTGAACATTACTGCTTGGCTCTGTTGAGAAGACAAGGGGATGAAGTGTGCAAATTAGACTTGCTGTGTGGCCTCACTGACTGTATCAGTCCTGCACTTTGCTCCCCAGACAAGGAAGCAGAAAAAGTTCAGCATGTTCTTTGCTTTGTTTAGTAAATAGACAATTAAAACTGATTTTCCTTGAGAAGCAGAAATGTTTCAGTTCAGTACCTTCAGTGATAAGTGGAGAAACGGAGGGGTGGGAATTAAAAACTTGGCATACAGTATCATTTGTATTTTATGTCATAGAAATACAAGAAACTTCCACCTCTGTCTACTCACCATTCTTTTCTTTAGAGAAGAGATGAAAATGGTTTAATCACAACATTTTATCCTCACTGATTAGTGAATCAGAAAAATGCGGACAGGGCAGAGGAAATCTTAGTGGTTACATTATAATGCTAAACTAGTGTTACCAAGACAAACTAGTCATTCTTCTAGGAAAGAAAAAGAAGAGTCAGAACAACAAGCCAAGAACAAAAAAAATTTAAATTTCCTCCAGATCTTTCCTTGTGTATAGTCCATCTTTTGCTTTATAAAATACCTGCACAAAATGTAGTTACATTTATTTAGTTAGATTAGTACAAAATATAAAGAGTCTTTGTTGCCATCAATGGTTCCTCCACATTGACTGAAAAATAAATAAGTAAACAAAAATCAAACAGCAATTTCAATGGCAACCCCACCAATGAGCAAAACTGTAGCATACTGCAGAATGCAGAGTTCTTTTCATGTTCAGACCAAAGGCTTTACAAAAGTTTCACTTGCAACTTTCAATCTTATCTGATAATATTTCTAGAAGAAATTTCACTCACAAATGAGTAAGGTGCACTCATAATTTTATTATTGTATGACTAATGTCACCTCAGAGGGCTAGAAACCTCCATATTGAATGTGTAATGCATTACCAGTATCCCACCCTTCCATTCAGTATGAATCATATCTTTAATCCATAAACTAGATGCTATAATAAAAGCCTCATTCTGGCTCTCTTTGGTGTCTTGCTTTCAGGATAAGGTTGGGACAATTTGACATTATGCAATGTAATGCAGTTTACTAAAGGTAAATTTTTCCTTCTTTCTAATGCTGGTGATCTACTAGCAAACACTGCTGGGAATCTTTCCATTTACTTGAACCCAATTTTTCTGAAGCTTTGGTTGTCCATTTAAACAAAATAACATTTAAAACTGATGCTCTTAGTGCTGCTTAAGAGTCATTTCATTTCAGCAATAACCGGTAACTAACTCCACTGTACTTGTGGAGCTAATTTTCCCTGCTGTCTCCAAATAGATATAAACTGTCACCATCTATCCCTCTAAAATTTTGAGCTTAACTTTTTAAACTATGCTGTATTAGCTTTTCACCCCCCATTGTTTTAAACACTGAGTTTTTACATTTACAAGTTTAAGATTCTGATTTATTTTATGAAATAAATTTCTAGGAGATACCCACTTGCAGTGCTCCAGAGCTTTGCTATTTCCTATTTCATATGCTAATAACTACTTTGAAAGTTCTCTCTACTTTGTTAAAGACTTTATTTTGCAGTACAAGTTATTTAATTGCTCAGTAGGAACTATAGCAATTTCTCCTCACTGTATTCTTGCTTTGTCAAGCACTGTCTATATCTAAACCACTTTAACACTACAAACGCTTACAAGGACATAAGTTGCCCGTGTACATACAAAGGGTAGGTCCTACTAGAAGAAGCATCCAAGAAGTCAGACAAGATTATACAAGAAGAACTTACACATCACAGCCAAAGACTCTTGGGAAACCTGTGGATGCCTGTGGAGGTGGTCATATTTTTACACTGACAGGAGCTGCTCAATATCTCCCATTACTTTTAGTACCATACAGAGATGTTTCAGACTGCAACAGGGGACCAAGCAATGAAACAAACTCTGTAATAAATACAGCATTGTCAATATCACTTGACATCCACATATGTCTTACTGGACCCATTTACTTATAAGCTTAAGGAATTCAAGTCAAAATTTTTCTAAAGACAGATGAGGCATTTGTGTAAGAATAAATTGGCTGAGATGGGAAGGGACCTTTGTAGATCTGTAGTCCAACTCCTCTGCTTGAAGCAGGTTCACCTAAAGCAGATTGACCAGAACTGTGTCCAGTCAGAGTTTGAGTATCTTCAGGGATGGAGACTCCACAAACTCTCTGGGCAACCTGTGCTAGTGCTCCATCACCCACATAGTATTATTATTTTCTAATGCTTAAATGGAATTTCCTGTATTTCAGTCCATGCTCATCGACTCTTGTCCTGTCACTATATATCATTGAGAATAATCTGGCTTTGCATTCTTACCTCATCAGGTATTTATACACATTGATGAGGGTCTCCCTGACCCTTGTCTTCACCAGGCTGAACAAGCCTCTCAGCCTGTCCTTGTATGTTAGATGTTCCACTCCCTTCATCTTCTTTGTGGCCCTTCTCTGGATATGCTCCAATAAATCCATGTCTCTCATACTGGGGAGCCCAGAATTGGACACAGTATGCCAGGTGTGGCCTCACTAGTGCTGAAAGGAAAAGATCATCTCCCTTGACCTGCTGGCAACATTCTGATAATTGCAGCTGCAAAAGCACATTCCAGGATCATGTTCAATTTGTTGTTCACCAGAACCCCCAGGTCATTCTCTGTGAATCTGCTTTCTGGACAGTATGTCTCTTCCCAAGGGGCAGGAGTTTGCATTTTCCTCTGTTGAACTTTGCAGGATCTTCATCAGCCCACTTGTTCAGCCTGTCCAGGTTGTTCTGAATGGCAACACAGCCATATCATGTAAGCCCACTCCTCCCAGTTTTGCATAATCTGCAAAGTTTCTGAGAGTGCACTCTGTCCCATTATGCAGGCCATTAATGAAGATAGTAATCAGTATTGGTCCAGTACAAACTCCTGGAATATATGTCTTCTACTGACCTCCAGATGGACTTTGTGGTGCTGATCACCAGCCTCAGCCCATCCTTTCAGTCAGGTTACACTCCAGCTCACTGTCCACTTATCTAGATCATATTTTATCAGTTTTTCTATGGGAGACAGTGTCAAAAGCCTTGCTGAAATCAATGTTGACAATACCGTTTGCTCTTTCCTCATCCACCAAGTCAACCACCTAATTGTAGAAGGCCGCCATATGTATTGGACATGATTTTCTCTTTGTAAATCTGTGCTGTCTACTCCCAATCACTTTCTTGTCCTTCATGTGACTGGGAATTGTTTCCAGCATTAGTTGCCATATCACCTTCTCTAGGTGATCTACAGAGATCCAGGGAACCACTGGAACTACCATGACCCAGGGAACTACAGCCTGTAGTTTCTCCTCCTGCACTTCCTGAAGCCAAGAGTGACGTAAGTTGTGTAATAAGATGCACACTGCCCTTTGGTGCAATGCACACTCTTTCTGCATACGACCTAAGAGAATATATATAATGCCCACCCACAGATTCTGATTAGCTTTGTCCTTAGACAGTGCTCAACACCACCCTCGAGTTTATCTAGGTACTTCTGAAAATGTTATTCTCAAGCTTTTATATCTCTGAAGGCCCCTGATGTCAGATAAGACAGAAGCCATTCCATTAACACTGCTTAAGCCAAAACTGCCCTTCCACATACAGGTGTTTGGGGCTACTCCGCTTTTAATAGGGACCAGCCAAGCTCTCAGCAGTGCACAGCGCATTGCAGTGGGAGTCCTGGCTGCTGGTGTTGCTCCTCTCTAGGGGCCTCACAAGACGAAACCAATTCACTTTAATAGATAGTAGAGCACTGTTAAAAACAAAAAACAGCTTAAATAAATGAAGGGTTCACCAGTAATAGTTCCTATTTGTGTGACATCAGAAGATAAACTTGGGAAAAAAAAAAAAAAAAAGAAGAAAAAAAAAAAGATAATAGCAAATAAACTCAAAGAAAGGGCTTATGGCTAGCTAAGTACCTGGACTCTGGTTCTACTATCAACAAAGCCCAGAGGTTGGGTGTTAAAAAACAAACAAACTGCTAAACAACTGCTCAAAAAGTTTCTATTATTTAGCCTGGATTTTGAAAAAAGAATGGTCTTATTGATGAACTGTAACTCCTGCCTTTGTGCTTGTTTCTTGAAATAACCACAACAGAGAGCTAGTAAACAGGAACAACTTAAAAAGTAAGGGCTGGTTCTGTTCTGCTCTAACGATTTCTAAATGTTGTTGTTATTATTATTATCATCCAGAAGAGAGATCTTTCCTTTAGCAACTACTTTTCAGAGACAGGTTGACCTCTACTCATTATCATCACTGGGCCAGGACTCCCATGTTTGATCTCAACTTCCTGGACTGACACAAGGATTTCTTCCAGGTCTTAACTCCCCTTAGTTTCTCTCTCATCACATCTGAACTCTAAGTCACAGTCTATATGGAAAGGAACATTTCAATGCACGGTGACCCTTCCCTCTTCCAGCACATACATTTGCAGTCCAGCAAGTTCTCTCCCAGGTACCTTTGAATCTGCAGCTATTAGGCACACAAAATCTCTACAGCAATTAGTCTTCTAAGTAGATATATTAGCTTTTGACTGTACTGTGATTGAATTCTCTTAAAGTTCAAGTGTTAAGACTTGATTAATTTATCTTGGCTCTCAGTGCTTCACCTTAACTTTACTGTAACCCTCTGCAGCCAGCAAGCAACAGCAGATGTCTAAAACCATTCAGCTATTTGGACCTATGGTAAGAGATTTTCAGACAACTGTCACTTCTGTTTTTGAAGTTGGTGTGGGTCAGATACCAAAACCAAGAATATTAACCTTTTTAACAAAACACATCAGGTTATCAGCATACATAAATTATATTGCAGACAACCCATTCTTTTACGTTTTATTTTCTCTGGGAATTGCAATTACAGAAAAGACTGGAATGTGTCATGACCATCACATTTTTCTCTTAATCACTTCTGCAAGACACAGTGATACTGTCAGAAACAGAGAACTGAGCAGACTGACAAAATGTTAAGAAATTTCTCAAGAAAATTTGCCCTAAATTATTTCCTCATTTTACTTACATCTTATAGAGGCAGTTCACGTAAATGTAATTTTATTTTTTATTTTTTATTTTATTTTTTATTTTTATTTTTTTATTTGTTTTTTATTTTTATTTCAGCAGATCTAATAAAAGCAGGAACATTTTTATATCTTCAAAGGAGATGAGCACAATATATCTAAAATGTGTGAGACAGTAGTCCAACCAAACAGGTGGTAGTAATGTTGTAACTACAAGCCCTCTGTCTCCATTGAGGTTGAACCTGGAGTTGTATGAATTTGACAGAGTAGCTCTAAAATTGAGATAAATAAATCCCATCCTACTGTTCAGCAGCAATCTTCCACCTGGGTCCACTAATTTCATTACAGATGAACAAGGTCAGGTTGCCTGGGATACTGAAGGCATCCTGGACAGACTAGTAAATGGCCCAGATGTATTTTCTAAAACTTAATACATTCCTTTTTCTATTTTCTCCTCCTCTGTCATCATCCAAACCAAAATGTGTCAATGGAAATATGTCCATCAGACAAGAGTCTCTGGACAAGATCTTAGAGAGAACTTCTATAATTTAATATTTTCAAAACCAGCAGTAAGTAGAAGCCACAGGGAGTCTGAAATATTCTTATGACAACTGATAATCTAGAACAAGGAAAAACTGTAAGGACAAATTCACCATTCAGCATAACATACTTTGCTCTGTGAAAAAGGAGTTATTTTTTTTTTCCTCTGCAAATGAGACAATATGATAGGGAAATTAAATTAAATGGTGATGTTATTCCCCTGGGGCAAAACAATTCTATTCAATAAATTAATTTTACATCAGTAGCTCTTTCCTTTCTTGAAACTGACAGTAATAACCTGACAGCTTAAAGCTTTAATAAACTTCAAGAACTAGAAGACTGCCCGTCCTTAAAAAAAAAAAAAAAAAAGAAGAAGAAAAAAAAACAAGTGTATCAGGTATAGAGTCTTTCCTTGTTCTTTGAAACATAAAAAGTCCTCCAAATTCAATTCTACTCACTGTATTACTTGATGAACCAGACCACTTAAGATAGTTTTTGACAGCATACAGTTTTAGTATCTTAATGTTCCCATTCTTCAGAAGATACTCAAAACCTCAATGACATTTTCCATTAGGTGGTTCTAAGTAAATATTATATGAAAAGGGCAAACACATGGAGGGAAAGTATTCTGTCTCTGAGACAGTCCTATTTGTTAAAAGAGAATAAGTCATTCTGTACAGGCTTCTGTGTGAGTTAAGCTAGAAGGCATGAGCTAGTATACCCAGTGTCCTCAAGGGTTAGGAGATCTCTCATCACTAGCGTATGAACTTGAAACAAAATAAATCATAACTTTAAAGATTATTATTATTATTTTCACAAAACAGAAATAATCAGCAAGAGAGTTTACCCACCAACAAACCCACCATGCTTTGAATCCCATAGTTCAGTATCTTGTATTTTGTATAGGAGAGTTTGTGCAGCTGCTGCTGTGTCTTCTGAGTAACTGCAAGGGGAAATAAAGGACTCTGACTTTCTCCCTCAATTTCTTTTTATCTTTAATTCTCAAAGTCAGCACACAAGTGCAAATATTAACCCCCAGCCCTAGAATAAGTCATCTCTTTTATCATTCTTCTCATAAAAACTTTATGTTTCTCCGAAAGTATTTTACAACTGTGACAGAAAGCGCTGTGACAGATTCCGGTAGAAGAGGACCAAGAGAAAGCCTGGGAAGTCAGCCAGAAATTAAGAATGATTCCCCTTTTGCACCAGTTCCAGTGTATGACATCATTCTCTGTACTTCGATGGCTCCTTACAAAGCCTTTGGATAACAAGCCAAACATATTGTGCCAAATATCTTTGCTATTATTATCATTTTTCATTTGGGGACGATTCTGATAAATGATTTGTAAATGCAGAAAGGCCATTAAATGGAATAATAAGGAGTTGCTCAATTCTTCAGCTGCACTGAGTAGTTCCAATTAGAGTCTGAAGGAGGAATATTGCCTTTCTATCAGTCAAGCCTGTGACACAGCACATCTCCCTGAGGTCACGGGTCCTAGATACTCAAAGAAAGATGTCACTTGTATTCTCAAATAGATTATAGAGGTTTGCTAATCAGTAAAAATAAGAGTCTCCCTAAAGCATTCATTGGGTAGTTGGGCAGAAAGGGCACTTTAATGGCCTAAACTTTAATGGCCCTAAAGCACTATCATTATTCAAAGGACATTTTGGAATACTGAGTAATTAAGTTGAGTATTTGTTAGTTGTTTCTCAGTATTGAATAAGACAATTACTTTTAAATGCTGAACATCATTTTAATTAGCTGAACACTTATTTTTTTCATTCACAACAACTTATTTTATGATGCAGCAGCAAACCATTAAAGGGAAATGAAGACATAGAAGAATTCAACTTTAAGGACAGGAAACTTTGTTATTAAAGACTGAACTATCTCTTTGCCATCCCCTAACCCTTCTCTCAACTGTGTTCTTCTGGTCTAAATACATTTGACAGGCATGGTGTCTAATGGAACTAATACTTTTGGTCTAGATCCTGAAAGATACAATGCAATGCTATAAGCAGAGTTAATTACAAAAACAGAGCACTAATTTTTTTAAATGTTATTATTATTATTATATCTTTTTCTTCAGGAGTTGCCCAGTGCTTTGGCAAACTCCTAGTAAGCAGTTTGTGCAGTGTAGAACCATTGTGGTCATCATTGTCGATGACAATCCTTTACTCCAGTTGATTATGTGCATAGTTTGACTCTCTAACCCTAGCTCAGATTTAATTAGCACCCTTTCCTGAAGTTATGAGGAGGTGGGTTTACATATATGCAAGTGCATTTGGGGCACAAGATATAAAAAAGCAAGAACAAGAAGGCATTCTGGTAAATTCTCTATTCAAATCTATGGAAAATATTGATTTAAATTGATTCCCTGCCTCTAATGTTTTTCACTGAAAACAAACAAGGGGTCATTTTTGAGCCCTAGGGCCTATGAGCTTTGGTAATTATGGAACATTTTTTTTTTTTTTTTTTTTTTTTTAAGACTCAAAAGAGTAAATTGACCATGGTCAGAGAACTTTATTAAAACCTTATATTAATAATACCTAAATTCATCCCTGCTACTCAGCTAGTCACAGGGTCTGGAACATGGTCTTAGCCATTCTTACAAGGTCACCCAGGTGATTTCATTTGACGTACAGCAGCAATTCTATCTCCATTTCTTTTCCCACTGGGCTTATTTAACATACATATCAGAGATGTGATTCTTTTATGGTACTATTGGCATAATGATAATGTCTTTATAATAATAGTGATTTTACATTTTATTAAAAACGTTAATAAGGAATTACTGCTCCTATGAAAACAGCAAAGAAAAAGAATGAATCATACACTTTCATTCTGTAAATTCAAATTATTTTTTTGGCATGAAACTGAATGCCATTGTGATTTGTTTTTTTAAAACACCAAATTGAAACAGACAGACCATTACAAATTTAGTGCCAAATAACTAAATATGTTTGATGAATATATGAGTTGTGCATCTGTGACAATGTTAAGCTTATACTGTATTCACATTTTCAAGTCTATTTAAGATTTAGTAAAGTATTTTAGTATGAATAAAATAATAAAACATTCATTATGCATTATTACTGACATTATCTATTGGAGTCTTTTAAAATCTCTATTTTGGAAACATATGCACATCTGGAAGAGACTAAATGGAGAAGAACCCTCCAGTTTCCCTTGGTTTATCTACAGCTATGTGAGAGAAACCTCAGATGGCTGCCTTACATAGCCATTAAGACACAGCTTGTTCCTGATCTGCAGACACCCTCATGCCTCAGGCTTATAAGCTCCATCAAACAGCAAGTGTTTCTTCAGATTTTAGGACCAAAAATCTTTTTTTTTTTTTTTTTGTGTGTGTGTGTGTGTGTTGTCCAGCCCCTTTATATCCCCCTTTCACATCCTTTTTCACTTACTTACTGATTGCCTTGTTGTTAGAGGAATTAATGATCTATGGGTATTGCAGGCTTATTAAAAAAAGTACTGGGGTGCAGGTTGTGAAGAGATGATGTCTTGACAGTGTGAGAAAGAGAGAGAATCTATCCATATAAAAATGTCAAGAGCATTCTTATTTCAAACACACATCTCTAACTACTAAATTTTGTTCAAGATACTTTACTGTTAAGTTCTTGGTAAAGAGATGAAACAGGAAGAAAAGGATGTGTACACTTACTGGGTGGGATTCGCCTCACTTTACTTTAGACATCTAAAAATTATTCATTTGAGTTAGTCATCCTTGTCTACCTTTAAAGTCAGCAGATAGAAATAGGCACACCTAAAAGGCAATCATCCTTCCTATCTTAGAAGAAAATGAATTGCTTTACAGTTACCTGCTTCTCTTCACTGATTATAAAGGGGAGCATGAAGTAACTAACTTAGAAATCTGCCTTTTAGACAATTAGAAATTAGACAGTATGAATCTTTCAATTTCTTTACCTCTGAAAAGAGGCAAATCTCATCCTCAGAACCTTAGATTAAAATGGTATCAAAGTTCTAGTTTTGTGTGTGTGTGTGTTTGTTTGTTTGTTTTTTCCCTGGCAATTATTGTTGTTAAACTGAAATATTGCTGCCAAAGCTGCACTTAAGGAACTTTAAACATGAATCTGTGATTCTGCCCATGAATATATAAAAAATCTGCAGTGTATTTGTGGACAATTCACCTGGAGAAATAGATATACACAAAAGCTTGGGTAACCAGAGGTCCTATAGATGTAGTCAGATGTTGACCAAAGCTGAGATTTCTTATGTATAAAATATTAACAATAAATACATTAAATATTCAGTGGAAATACCTCTAAAAGACACAGTGACATGAAAACAAATCTTTTGAAGATTTGTTTCTTTATTTTAATACTCTATTTCTTTATTTTAATACTCTATATTAGCTAATTCAATAATAAAAGGAGTAGCATTTCACTTTCCTAACATGATTTAAAATCATTGATTCTATAAGTTTTTCTGAGGACTTTGAAATACTTTTTTTTTTTTTTTTGATTGTGATAAAAATATTATTCTGCTTATGTTCTCAGAATGTGTACATATGATTTTAGTTTAGTTTTAGTAGATTGGTTAAAGCAGAACTTTTTTTTTTTCTTCTTCTTCTGAGTTAGTCATAAATTTATAGATGAAAAAAAAAAGTTCCCATCATTTTGATCACTATATTCATGGTAACAGTATTTCATGAGGGTATAAAAGACCATCTCTCAGTGTCTTTTTTGAACTGAACAGATTTAAATAACTGCTTTCATTAAAGGTTTCGAATCCTAACGCTGTAAGGTAAATGGGAAGGAGTTAACTTTTTGAGGATGGTTGCTGTAACTGAATTAATTTGTGGGCTGAAATGCCCAAAGGAAAGTCATAGAATTCTTCCGCTTTATAAAAATATGTTGAGATCTTAGTCTACAAATGCTAAATCACAGACATGGCAGTGTTAATTCTGATTTGCAAACTGTGATGTTACTCTCAGTTTTGAAAGCTACCTTAATAAAAAAAAAAAAAAAAAAAAGAGAAAGAGAGAAATAAAGCATATAAATGAAATATAAATATATTTGTATATGAAAAAGTAGTCATTTATTTATTTTTTAATCTTACTTTTTCAGTTTCATTATATTTCAAAGAAACAATTCACCTCGCTAGAACCTGCAGGGTGGAGTACTTATGGTAAAACTCACATGTCCAGGAGGAAGATTATAAGTGGTTTTATTTGCTACAGATAAAAAAGCAGTTTATTTACTGCTTTTACTAGATAAAGAGGTTCTGATACCGGTTATTATGGAAATATTTTGTCAGACAGGAACATTTGGCAGCAAAAATTCACTCTAAATTTGTCAATATATGGACAAATGTTTCCAGATGGTTTTCTGGGTCTTGGACTTTCAAAAAGCAACACAAAACAAACACTTGTGTTTATGAAATATTCTAGCTACAGAAGGTTATTTTTTCCAGTCATTGAAGTGATTTTTTTAGTCAATCTTGATCTGGTAAAACAGAATAAATCCCTCTGGCATGCTGAACTTACTGACACTACTTAGTATTTACACACAGCAGGGAAGCTAGTCTGTCCCAGGTATTTACACATTTTAAGGGCTCTGCAGTGTATCACAACACATGTACATGTATCTGTAGATATGGTGCTAGCTCCTGACTGGTTCCTGTTTGGATACAGGATATGTGAACACACGAACAGGAACACAGGAAACGTGAATAATAGCAGAATGCAGTTGATATGCTTTTAAAATCTAGAAATATGTAAAAACTTGTAAACAAAATAAGAGTCTTTTCAGAGCTGTGTAGTCTGATGCTTTCAAAAGATAAGGTTCCCTAGAGCATTTTCTTAAGTTTTTGTAAATTGGTGCATAGTAGCTATTAAAATTCTTCTTTCTTACCCTTTCATAAAGGCTCAGATGCAGGTAAACTATCAGATTAAGTTCAACTTTCACAGGGTAAAAAAAAAACAACGACACTAAACTAAAGGTGTGGAAAGGTTTTAAGTCTGTTCATGGTGCTGTATTGAGAAAGAACAGAATTAAGTCCTTGCTTGATGCTTTGGGCTAGTGAGAGTTTATCCTAGTTTTATGATTCTGCCATTCTCTATTTTCTGAAGTCTTTTAGTCAAACAGCCTTTCAGCGATGGATAACCTATAGGTATTGGGGGTCAGTTCATATAACTGTTCAAAACCTCTATCCTTAGTATCTGAATGATATGATAAATGGATATGATATAAAAACAAACAAACAAACAAACAAACAAACAAAAGTCAACAACAACAAAAAAGAAACACAACAGAAAACAACCCCCAAACCCCAAACCTGCAGACTTTTATGAAGAACTTTTTTTTTTTTTGTAGATTTATGTAAAGAGACATGTGGTCTGTATATGCTGACATGTTGCTATCAACTACATTCTATAAGAAGCTTCAATCTGAAAATCAAACACAAAGTTTCAAAAGTCAAATTTTCACTGAATTTGTCTATTGATTTGCTCTCTACACCCATGGGAATCCCAATTAACAAACAAAGAAACAGACAAAAAAACCCTAATTATTCACTCTGCTTTCCAAAGAAGTTTGGAAACTTCGTCTATTAAAAAGAAGTAGAAGGAAGTAAAAATTATATTAGTTGGACAAGCAATCTATACAGAGAAATTCATGGTCATTTTCTTGTCTAGTTACCCTTGCTCCATACTCCATGTCTCGGATGTATGTTCTCATAGCTAGGTACTAATGAGATTACTGTGAAAGATGATAAAGTTAGCATCAGTCCCTGCAGCTGTATAAGGCTGTTGATACGATTTTGAAACCTTTGTGACATGATCTTGGATGCTCTGACTCACCACTGAGATCAAAACACTTCATCACTAATCTTTTAGTAAGGGTCTTTCAGTGTGGGTGGCTTTACAGGAATGAAGTTTAATGAAGTAAAAAGAAAAACTCATGCTTTATGAGTAAGGGGACATAAGAGGAGAAGGACTTTACTTGATCAAGTTAAATTCATGTATCTCTCATGATCAATGGAAATGATATGAAGAGCACAATATGTAAAGCTCTTTCAGATCTCTACAACAGTCTGTCTTTGCACACTTAGTCACACTACTCAAGTGCTGGATTTTTGCAGGTTTCTCTTTTGTACTGTAAAAAATTATGAGTGTTTTAGCACTGGATCACACAACATCCACCCTCTCTTTATTCTCTCTGTCATCTGTAATATTTCCCAACTTCTGGACTGTGAAATGTGTATTTTTTATTTAAACAGTATGCTCTATTAATATACATTATGTTTTAAAAAATGTTATTACTTTTCTTTTATTATGCTGATGTTCCAAGTTGAGCAATGAGGACTGACAAGCTAAGATTGGCTTCATTCTGCCAAAATATCTTCAGTCTTGTTATCCTTGCCCTGAGCTTTTCTTAGCACAAATTATTGATTATGCCCAGTCATGCTAATTTGAGTTTCTGACATTGAACAGAATATGTCCACCTTCTATGGTCAAGCCATGTGAGAGGCATTAACCTTGGGCTCCCTGAAATGAATTGTGATCTAGCATCATCTAACAGAAAGATTCTTATTGCTTGTTTACATTTCTTTACTTTCTTCTTGCCTATAGAAGAGGTAATAATAGAACTAAATTGTTCTACATATTACTTATTGAGACCAAACTATTAATTAATACCACAGATCAGCAGTAGAAAAGCTTTGAGAAAATGTTTTTATAGTATTTTTAAGAATTTTAAATGTTTTTAATTTCAGACATTAACCAGTAACTATTTATCATTAGTGACTTCTTTTTAGACAGACACTTTTTTTTTTTTTTTTTACAAAAAACAATGTAGATTTAAAAATATTTGAGCAAAAATATAAATATTAAACATAATCTTTGAAAACAAACATATGCCATTGCCTTCATGTCCAGAATAAATAAATACATATATGTATATAGTTCAATCCAGCTACAGACGACTGTGCTTCAAATATTCTGGTTTAGCTTTCAGTCCTTCACTTATATCACCTCCATTTTCAGCCAAGAAACTCAGAAAAAGAAAGCTTAGGGTTTTTCCAAAATTGTTCATAAATTCTAGGTAATAAAGTAGCAGGATTTTGGAATGAATTCTCAAATCATAATAACTATATGTTTCTTGACTTCTTTATAAGATAGATCTTAGCGATTCACTCAAGAATGTATGGAAGAGAAAGCAGTGGAATTCTAACTGCATGATTTCCTGGTCTGTGCTGCAACGACAAAGCTGTCGTTACTATGAAAACAGGGCCTGTGCTAAAGAAAAGTATATAATAATGACTGAAACAACTCTGGATGGCATTTATATGAACCTCAGGTTCAGGAGGCAGAGTATTTTCTTATTACATTACATGGGTTTCCTTTACTACAAATCCCACAGATATTTCCTGTGGCCTTGACACACTTGATTTCAATCACTTTTGTTTTATATTTAACAACTATATCTGGTAGATGACTACTGTATCAAAAAAAAGTAAAACCCAAGAAAACAAAAGCAATAAAAATAAATGAGAATTAAATGAGAGAAGAATGGTTGAAATAAAGCAATAAAGATGTGAAAAGACTATCAGGGGCAACTGAGGAGGAACAAAAATTAAAATGAAATTGAAAAACTAAAAATGACATTAGATCTCATCTTCTGATTTATGACTGAATCAAGGAACTTATTGGGACATATTTATAGTTTTCAGTGAGCTTTTACCTTCAAGAATCATCTCACTCATTTGTTCCCATGAGATTATCCATGCAAGTGGCTTCTCACAAGGGTGAGAAATAGGTTCAAATTTACTGGCCCATATGATTGGGTAAGGAGAAAAATAAACTAGACTATTATTTGAAAGCAAATCCCATGGATCTTCTTGCCTTGATGTGAGCTGTCTGAGGACATGAGCTTAAGTAGCAAAATTATAAAATGTAACACCAATTACACTAATCCTCCTGAAATCCATGCAGACTTGTCTAGCATCCCATATATAATGTTCCAAATAAAACACTTATCTGTGAAAACTTCCCTTATTAGTCTTTGCAAGCTTATAACATATTTATCTCAATACCATTAATCTTGCAGAAGAAAAAAAAAAATCACCTTCTTGACATATTATATTAGGGTCCCAGTCAGGGGAAAAATTGCCCAACTCAGTCCCTACCACAGAACCCCAGAAGGGTATTAGTCATAGGATCTGCATGAGACTCATCACTGTGAGTCAGCAGGAGCAGGTCTGCAGGTCATCTTACAGACTGAGGGGGTCAGTGCCCAGGGGTGTGGTATCTGTTGTGGGATGAAGAGAAAGAATGTTTGGGGATTGTACAAGACAATATGGGGTACTTAGTGGACACCAAAGAGGGGGAAAGCTGGCCTGGGGAGAAAAAAAAATGAGGGAAAACAGATGAATAAGTGAATTAACTGTTTTCATGTAAACAGTTGCTGGTCAGTATGGTTGTCTGGCCATGTCTTGTGCCTGCTCACTGCAATCTGTGTCCTCTTCTAATTAAACTCCAGTTCTAACTCTTATAGGTTAAGGACTCTCTATTCAGCATGTATGCGTGTGTGGAAAGACCTAAATGCCAACAACTGGAGTTAGACCATAGGTCCCACTAGGTATGTGCCAGTAACTGGAGAAAACAGGGTGCATGCACATTGTGTTGGTGCATACCTAGAGGTGTGATAGATAGCAAAATTTGCCTAGAACTTGCTGGTAGGTACCACAGCGCCTTGGGGACAGGTATTGGAGCAACTGTGAGTCTGGGCCACACACAGAGTGGTCTGACAGCTGACTGAAGCAGCAGTCCAAGAAAGGTCCAGAAAAGCTTGGAAAGACTGGGAGCTGAGGTTTGGTTATTGATAAGGACATAGCTCTGGACCAGCTACACTCTGGACTAGACTAGACTAGACTAGACTATATCATACCATACTATACAGTACACTGCTATATTGTTTGCACTTGTGTGTCTCTGTGGAGCAAATGGAGCACTTGGGAATATGTGGGTCAACTACAGGTTAAACTGCCTGTCTAAGACCAATTGCTGGAAGGATCCATATCATGTATCTGCATCTGTCAGTGAGGGGTTTGTACCAGAAAACGTAGTGGGGCTGTGGACCCAGGGGGCTTGTATCCCACAGGTGCCAGCAGCTGGGGAGACTGGGATTCAGGTGCAGGTACCAGGAGGTCTATCTGATGGAGAGTACTGTATATAGTCCTCTATATTTTCCCCAAATGTGCTTTCATTCTGCTCAGCCAGAGAGGAGAACAGAGAGGAGACAGCACCATTGGTGCTGTCTGCATTAGAATGAGGGCTGTATTGTCTCTAGGTCGATCTACGAGGATTGCATTGGTAGTATGTGTGCATGCCTACTGGGAACACATGCTCAGAACTGCTTATGGCTGGACCTGGGGGCACATAGCTCACCTCTCCTCGATCGGATTGCCTGATGCATCAACCTCATCTGCTGTAGTGGCTCTGCTACTCATACAGCCCTGCAGTGAGAGTGCCTGAGGTTAAGTGGAATAAATTATGAGCCTGAAGTTATAAAATATAGTGACTGACTGCAAAAACAGTCCTGAAATACATACTTATTTTTATCCTTATAACACTGCTTCAAATACAAGTTTTAAACTGTGAAAACTGGCCCATTTCTATTCAAGAGGTATGTTAAAAACAGGTACAGTTTAGGTGCATTTCCTTATAAAAACATTAATTTTTCATCAAAATTCATTGTTGACACCTGTAAAATAGGGATAACAATACAGATTTCTTTAAGACATCTGCTCCTCAATATTTTTAATCCTGTTCTGGCCTAGACTTTCCACAGAAAAGGGGAAAAAAATCAAATCTGATGCCCATCATGTCTAATGTTGCTTCAATAATTTTCATTTATAATCAAATAAAAGTAAGATTAAACTTGACATTTCCCTTTGTCACTTGTATTTTCCCCTCTGTTCTGTTTCCTTGCTTGGGTATGCAAGAATGAGTGTATATAGCATTTGGCATGTAGCATTTATTTTCTGTGATCATACAGTAATGCAGGGGAGAAGGATTACAGTTGGTTTTTTTTTTTTTTTTGACTACTTTACAGTATTGATTGGATCACAAATACTTTACAGATTACAGGTGGTGGAACACTGCTTGAAAACATTTTGAGATCTTGTGATGAAAGTAATACATAGGAACAAAAAGTAGTACTACCACCAAGGAAGACTGCTGCAACATCCTGTGTGTTTTGGCTATGAAATCCCACTCTGTAGGCAACAGCTACCTTTCTTTTTTGGCATAAAAACAATGCACTAGTCTTGAAAATATAATTTTTGTTTTTGTTGCAGGACAAAGCACATTAAAAATATTATTGAAAATTATATTGAATTAAATATTAACATATATGAATTTAAAAACAAACAAACAAACAACAAAATACTCTGTAACAACGAGAAAATGTTCATCATTCTCATTGAGGATAGCAGGAGTTTAGCGTTGTATTTCAGTGGAAACAGAGATAGGCCAGAGTTGAAAACTTTCCAAAATTCCCTCTCAACTCTTTCTTTTTTACATGTGAAATCCCAAAAGAGAACAAACAAAACAAAAAGAAAGGAAGAAACCCAACAAGCCCTGAACTGTTTGCCTGCTCCCTGCCGTTCATGAAGGACTTTCTGCATGACTCTGTGGTCAGAGACAAATTCCTTGAATTTCTTCCATGGTCGAATCACTAGGGAGCCACAGTGTGCCAGCAGTCTGCTGAGGGATGTTCCACAAAAATCAATGGGGATTTTTGTGCTTGGGAGCTGATGGAAGAACATACCCCACAGATTTGCCATAAACTCATCGCTCTGTTGCATCAAAACAGTTTTTTTATATCTAGCTACCAGCTGGAACTAATGACTAGCTTTTTGAGATCTTGGTTGTCATGAGTCATGGACTAGTGAGCTAAGTAGATGACTTGGACAGGAATACTGAAGATCTAGGCTTGGCTCTACACTTAGGCTTTCTCTTAGGGTCAAAGAAGCAAACAAGTTTTTCAGTTTCATTAGGGAAAAGAGAGTGATTGGTATTGAAAAGATTATGTACTGTCATTATGATGTTATGCTCATAAGGTTAAGCATATTACTATCATTTATTTATTTATTTATTTATTTATTTATTTAACGTAGCAAAGTGGTGGAAGGGCTTGGAAAAGAACTTTTAGGAGAAATTGAGAGTTTGGACAAACTGTTTAAGACAGAAGTAGCCTATCATATTAAAAGACTGAAAAGAACATTTAAAAAGAATCAAAACCATACAAAATACAAACAAACAAGTACACTCTTTTACGTATCTCTGGCATCACAAATAATAAGTGAAACAATGAAAATGCTCAAGTCAATAACAAGGAAATACTTTTTTCTTTAACAAAAAGTTCAGTTGTGTAACTCTCATGGGCCATTATTGAAACAAGGTGTTAGCCAGTTTGGAAAGTCATGAATGTGATTTTAGATTCATAACAAGGCTTAACATCTGTTCTTTAAGTGGACAGAAATAAAATGCATGATGAGTAGCTAAAACCCCTAGATTGATGCAAAACTTTTTTTTTTTTAAGACACAATAGTTGACGTTAGAAATTGTAAGCCATTTTTCTGGGAGTGTAGTTCATGCTTTGTGTCACAAAGAAGAAACAATACAATATTCATTCTCTAATAGTAGTATAATATAATACATTCTGGGAGAAACAGGAGTGGAGTATAGTCTTTGAAGGAAGAAACAGGAAGAAACGGTCTTTCTGGGAGAAACAGGAGTCTTTGAAGGAAGGTTCATCTATACAGATATCTCAGAGTTATATATTTCTTAATTTTCAGTAATGTCAGTACAAATTGTTAGAGAGAAACAAAAAACAACATACACAATTAATTTAAAGCATACTGAAAAGAAATGGTTCTCCAGAATTCAACGAATGGTGGAGAACAGAGTTGAAGATTAATACACACTGAAGGACCAAAGAGGTAGAAAATACAAGAAAATATGTGAGATATTTTAAAATTGGAAACTGGGTATTGATACAGAATAAAAGTCAGATAAAAAGAAAGAAGCAACAAAACAGAATGATTAAGAGAATTGACATGCTTAAAGAAAACAAGGAATTTAATATTTAAAATATCTAATGTCAAACAAAAACAAAGGACAAATGAAAGAAAATAAATGAGTAAAGTGAAAGTCAAATCAAACAAAGAAGTTATGATCAAATAAAGATGGCAACTGAGTTTGGATATCTGAAAGTTCAATATAGAACCTCACACTCCCTTTGTCTTCCTGTTTCTTTGTGTTTAATAACACAATCAGACAAGTCACTTATTTAATTACAGTCTCTCGTCTTGTCTTCACTACACACTTAATTTCTATGTTTGGTGAAAATTGCCTATGGGATCTCACGCAAATCACTTAACTCTTCTCTCACCTCGGTTCCCTCATCTGAAAACAGTGAATATAAAGTATCCCTTGTTCCCCCAAGAGGGTGTATTTTTAATTTTAATTTTATTTTCTTTCACCACAAACCTTGTTTGAACACCTGATAATTTTTCCCACTGCAGAGTGCAAGTCTGTGAGCCAGAAGGGCTTTTTTATTATTTATTTTATTTTATTTTATTTTATTTTATTTTATTTTATTTTATTATTTTATTTTATTTTATTTTATTTTATTTTATTTTATTTTATTTTATTATTTTATTTTATTTTATTTTATTTTATTTTATTTTATTTTATTTTATTTTATTTTATTTTATTTTATTTTATTTTATTATTTATTGTTCTCTGCATTACCACACATTTCTTGCATGATTCTGGATGGGTCACTTAACCTCTGTGGGTTTCTGCTTCCCCATTCATATGGTAGACTAACATTGACCTACCTCAGAGATGGATGGGAGGCTAAATCAGTGTTTTTGAAAGGATTGCAGAAGTACAAGGTGTAAAGCATTATTATGCTGAGTGCTTCACCAGTGAGAAACTAACCTCGTGACTGAAAATCAGTTTAATATATGAAGCTCTAGCAGCTAGCATGGATTTGTTGATGAGAAGGGTGGCTGCCCTTGAGAGTGGAAAAGCACAGTCCCACACCACTCTGACCACATTCACTTTGCTTACCCAAGAGCAGACAATGACAGGCAGAAGCTGGAGGAAGAAGGAGGAGAGGAGGATTTAAAGTTAATCTTGCCATGCAACTGTGTACAAGAATTGCTGTCAGCACAGAAAACTGACACAAGGTAGGGAATGAATCCAAAAGACATAAGCTAAATATGTGAACAAGGAAGATGCTTTGCTTTCTATGTTTTTTGTTCTTTTATTTTCTTTTCAGCAATCTAGATCTCCTCTGTGATCTCTCCCACCCCATTCCCCTGGGGAAAGAAAAAAAAAAAAAAAAAGAGGGGTGCTGTTATTAACCAGTGACACTTGCTGCTGTGAGTAGGCAAATGCTTCAATGCTAAGTCATTTAACTGTAGATTACTGTGCAGCTATACTGCTCATAGTGAATTATGTATGGCTATTCAAAACATATTAGACTGCAAGTGCAGATACCACTGTACATATTAGATCACTGCAAAAAAGGATACCTTTGGTGAGGGTGGAAAAGAGTCACAGCTTGGATGTATTTATGGAAAAGAAGATGTACTGAAGTAGCTGAACTAATAGATCAATGCAGCAAAGTTTATGGGTACAAGTTAGCTGTCATGGGCATGGTTAAAGGGCTTATAATATTCCAGTGAAGTCTCAAGCTTAAAATAAGATAATAAAGATAAAGTTTAAAATTACTCTGTCACTTAATTGATAGACTAAACCTAAATCAATCACTCTTGATTGCTGACCAGCTCTCTCATTCACCATATGTCTCTGGATTTCTAAATACAAGTATAAATCTTTCCATCACAGGCAGGTTTGAACACAGCAAAACCTTAGCAGTGGGGTTTCTGTTACTGAACTGAAAAGAAAGGCAGATGAAGAAGCAGAGACTCTGACTGTGCCTCTGTCATTCATACAAATTGCTTTCCTGAATATCTGTAGAAAGACAGGAACTAGAAAAGCAGAATCTGGCCTGGTCTATAGATATGTGTTACGACATGAAGACTCATTATGCAACTTGAAATGTGTCTGCTGAGCATGTGCAATTGTTGCATATACTCCATGCTATGTAACCCCTTAAAAGAGGCTGTGTTATGAGTCATCCAGCAGCAAAATTCATTGAACAGGTCCCTTGTCCTTCCCTTTCCCGGCTCCTGTAGTTTAATCTTATTTCCCTGTGTCTCCTCCAGGGACGCTAATATCCTTCCTCTTCCATCCATTAGAAACTGGCAAACAAGCAGGACAGATCATTTCACAGTTCAGATTTATCACAGACATAGCCACACATGCCCATGCATACGTATACATAGAAATACTTACCTATGTCCATACACAAAGACACACACATTTTCATCTATGTATATGTATAAATATATGTAAATATGTGACAATTGCAGTCAAGATGACAGTAACTTCAACTGGGAGTAAGTTGTGAGGAATCGGCAACAACAGTTCAATGGTCCAGGGAGTGGTAGAACCTCTAAAACAAGCTCTGCTGCTACAAAATTCATAAAGTGAAAACATAGACATAGATGAAGCAAATGAGTAGATGTTTCCTTAACCTCATGAAATAATTTGAGAATAACTAAAATATAACCCTTAGCACAATAGTTGCCATTAAAAATGTGATTTTGGCTGTGCAGTTACTTGTGCAACAGCACAGTGATCTATGCTGAACCACCCTCTACATACAGGAATGCATTCAACACCCTAGCAAAGTAAACTCGATCTGCCAATAGTTACCTCTTCTTTCTTGTCCTAACATGAATCATGCTTCACACTTCAAGTTTGATCAGATTAAACTATTACCCTAGTATGGCAAGTACATATACTAAATATATATTCATATGTTTCCCTAAAACATTCTTATAAGAAGTGATAATTACCATAGCCTTTATTCTGCCACTGAGCATATAAATAAATAATAACCATATCTATGGACTGCTCTGTGTGTAAAATTCAATATGCAGGAAGCAAACTTCAGGCAGAGGTGAACCAGACAGCTATCCATGACAGCAGGCAAGTGGGGGCAGAAAAGCCACCACTCTTTCATTACTCTTTCATTCACTTTCTCCATCTTGGGACCTGGCAGATCCATGCCAGTCTGTCCTCCCATGGGGCCCTGATACTCATGCACCAGGGGCTTCTGCTGGGATGCATGATGGATCCCAACAGATCATCACCATCTTCCCTGTGTGACCTTGGAGAACCTGGCCTGGTCCTGCAGGGCTTTGTCTGGGCTCTTCACACCTGATATGCCCATGCCCTCTTCCTCACTCAGGAAGGAATAGATTCAGATTTTGGAGCAGCAAAATTCAGCTGGTAAATCTGAGACATACTTGTACATTCATTTGCAGGACTGTAAAATGTACTGGTGCAAATTTTACCCAAATAGAAGAATAAATAAATGGCATTTAAGCTGTTTTCGGAAGTGTGTACCTAAAAACCTGAGAAATCTGCTCTTTTTGTACATGATGTTCTCCTTAATATACTTGACAAACTCTAATATACAAAAACTTCAGCTACTAATTCAAGATAATCTAGGTTTTATTCTGGCAAAATTGAAGTAAATATAAATCACTTCCCCTGATGATGTTTACAATATTTATTCATGGACCCTTCAGTATGAAGCACTTTGATTAAACAATTTAGCAAAAGCACAGCAAACCCACCTGCTGTATGCAGAACAAGAACTGAGCATCTCCAAGGTTGTTACAAGCCATTATATGTGCATGAAAAAGATTTTTTACACTTGTAGTTAGAAATCCAGAAAAATGACAGTTATAAAAATATACATGAGCAAAGCACAATGACACGGGAAGCAGTCTATTCCCAGCCTTTTCTGTATGCTTTATGAAAGTGGAAAGTTTTTGAGATTATCTACAGTAATTAGGAGTCCCCAGTTGTGTTTACATGGTTAGCAAGTGTAAAATATGATGACCTGCTGAGGATTTGCAAACAGCTAAGTTATAATGATGGATCGTGGTGAGAGGACATGTAAGATTTCCCAGACTTCTGCTGGGAATACTTCAAAAATAAAGCACGTTGTTTTCCCTTGGGGTTTATAACACCTCTTTGACTTAATCAGCTTGCCTTTTTGCTCTCAAGGAGAAATTTCTACAATTTCAGTCATCGGGAGAAACTTGTGATATTCAGAGTGTTATGAAGGTGATTTTTTAAACTGTCTTCCTCATGGGAGACACTGGGTTAGGGTTGCAAATAACTCCTATGTAAAATTTCATTCATTATCTTGTAAGAATAAAGATCTCTGAAGAGAGGATATTACAAAGCTGTGTACTTATAATTTTGCATATATTATATCTGAGTTCTATGTAAGTATATATTTTAAAATTGAAATAAAATTCTGACATTTTAAAGAAGGAATTCAGGTTTTACATTTAAAAAAAATGTGAGAATATCATAACCAACCAAATACCAATTTATTTCAAATTGTATTAAATAAGGAAAATTCTGAATTTAATTAGTATTCTCATATTGCCCAAGCATGATATTCTCTATTTCCATGATGGATTAATATATGCAAGCCTTGCTCTCTTATTTTATCCAGTAACATTTGGACAGAGCTATCACCAACTATATGTTTGCTCTTGTGTCTTAAAGAAAGAAAGCAGGGAAATGAGTAATGTTTTATTACTGCCAAACCCTGCACAAAAGTGAATACCTCTAGGCATACTTTGAAATGTTACTTTAGGGTAAGGGAAGCTTTGCATGTCTTCCTGACAGAGTCACATAAAGCAGAGTTGAGAGGTGAGAACTATTCAGGAGAGATGCTTTGTAGCTTCGGGAAAAGCCATTCCCAGCTCTACTTATATTTCTGGCTAGTGCTAGGTGAATAATGGGAAAAAATAAGATTCAAATATTTAAGAAAGGGAAACCAAATGCAACACTTGACAATATTATTCAATCCACTGTAGCCAGTACACCAGCCTTTTTATACTTCTCATCTCTAGTGCCAGGTAAACCAGCAAGAATCTGTATTTTGCTATAACATCGATAGTCAGATACTTCTCTTCCCTCCAAGCAGCTGGAGATGATGAGCTGAAAACAAAGGGTAGGTTCTGTCTCAGCATGCTTCAACTGTCTAAAAGTTAGACTTCAGGCTTAAACTAATCATTCAAGCTCCCTCTATAGTCCACAGAGAGTAACAGATACCCAAGAGAGGAATTTTTTTTTTTTTTTGAGATGGGCATCTGAGAAAAATTTCCCCCATTCTTTCTGTCAGTATGGGAGAGGGATCTGTCCTTCAAGTAGTTGGCTAATTTTCTTGTTTAAAGCTAAGCAGGACACAAATTTTAATGTTCAGGGTCATATATTTGATTTGCCACGATTAAGTCTCTTGGAACTACACAGAACTTTACATTTTCTTTCATGTTTACATTTATTTATTATCCCTTAGCCAACTTGGAGTTGAAACCTTGCAGGAATTGTTCTTAGTCTTCTGCCTCTTCATAGTCACAATTTTTTCTTTCCATCTTCCAGTCTGCTGATGTGAAACGTTGTTCCCACTTTTTTTTTTTTTTTTTTTTTTTTTTTTTTTTTTTACCGTGCTGTGGGTTACTCTCTGTTGAGAAAGTAGTAGTACATCATGTGCTATTGAATATTTCTGGTCTTGAGTTGTTTTTCACTTTAGTGACTGTATATTGACTGTAATGTGTGATCGCATATAATGATTAAAGTTCTTCCGTTTCACAAGTGGTTAAACTTTCTGCTTGTATTGCTGACAAATGTGAATTAACACACTATTTTTTAAAAAACTAGTTTAAATTTGGTGATATGCAAACAAAAGAGAAAAGATAATAGTACATCCAAAAGGCTATATATATAAATATAAGCCATTGGCTTTTTCACTGCTTTCACATAATATTTTCTTATTTCCGTGTGTGTAGGAAAATATTACAATCTTGATTTTTTTTTATTTTTTTATTTTTTAAGTGGTGCTTAATGCTTCTGCTACTTCAGGTGTGCTGAAATACCACATACCACTTTTCATCAGGAACTTGCAAATTAACAAATATTGATGAGCTTCTGAAATTCCTGTGAGACTATTACATGCACATTATATAATGAAAGTGAGGCACAAGGAGATTTTGCATGGTTCTTCATTTTAAAGATACCTGAAGTAGATCACTTAATTTTTATGACTTGTATATGTCAAAAGATTTCAGAATATTTTCTTATTCACTACCACTACAAACATATACTGTATACTCAAGATTTGATTGCATCTTAGCAGGGGGATTGCTAATGTTTCATAAACTGCATTCTTGCTTTTAACAAACTCTCATCATGAAGTGACTCATTGCCTTTAACTTTGTGAGAGGTTTTCTCTTTGATATTCTTTTCTAAATTTTGCACATATATATATCAGCCATTTAGTGCTCTGTCATTTTCTGTCAGTTGTACTATTTTTATTATTATTACAGTGATGTCTTTTTGGTTTACCAGTCTCTCAGTCTCCTAAACTGTTTGCAGGTGGGGGCATGTCATGAAAAGCTAGGAGTACAGAGCAGGTCACAAATTCTTTTCAGATTTATTAACCAAATATGCAACTTGGAAATTTGCATATATATTATAAGGAGTGGGTCCCATTAATTAATTTAATAAGCTTGGCTTTCATTTCAAATAGAATCACTCTTGAAAAAAACACACCTCCAACAGCAGAGAAATCAGTAGCTACAGAAAGTAGAGTAGTCACCATTAAGATGTCAACATCTATCATATGATCATTATTCATTGCCTAACATAAGCAAAAGAAACACTTATTTTTAGAAAGAAATCCTTAATCTTTTCCAATGGGCATTTAGACCTCTATGAAAAGTTAAAAAATACTTAGCACTTCTATCAAACTAGATGAAGAGTATTTGTTTTACCATATCTTCAGTCAATTATTCCAATGTATGCAAACAAAACATGACACTTAATCTCATGGACTAAGCCAATTTAGAAGTTTTAAACAGAAGCAGAATCAGTTCATGGAAAGCCATATGGTCTCCTTATGATCTTCTATTAAGCTAAGTAACAGATTTATAGCCACAACAACAACAAAAAGAAAAACAAAGAAACCCCCATTTTTATTTTTTTTTTATTTTTTTTTATTTTTATTTTTAAGTTATACCTGCTTCAAGAGTCTTATTTTTCAGCAGAAACAAAAGCACTGTGGAGCGGAAGAATACAATTTTGTGTGCATTTTTCAATTATCATCATGCAGTTATTTCTGAATGTCCATAAATACAAAATAACAATTAAAAAAAAAAAATCTATCAGAAACTAGATTATCAGCTAGCAGTACACACCAATAACAAGTCAAGCATTTAGGAATTTCTCACCAGTGTCCTTAAATTTCTTTGTGCCTACATTTCTCCTCAATTCTTCAAGATGTCTAGAGAATGGAAAAGAAGAATATTCCTGAAAGTCACAGATACAAGGAACATGAATCCAAAAAAGATTCATGTAGTCCAATAAATTTTTGCATTTTTTTCTTTTCCATTTCAGGATGGAGGCCAGTGATGTGTTTGGCTAAATGCTGTCTCCCTGACACATGTTCAGTTTTCATACGAAGAAAATACCAGATCTGACATAGCTTTGATTTTCACTTCTATTTTGTTGTGCTGGTTAACTGCCTATACAATTAAAAACAAACAAACAAACAAACAAACCAAAAAAGGTCAAATTTTGAATGAATGAATTTACATTCACACAGCTACAAGTTCATGTTGTTTTCTAGTACATTTCAGAAACCTGCAACACACATTATTTTCTCCATGTGGAGATACCAATGCTCCATAAAAATGTTAATTCAGGAGCTGCATTCCTCATGTTTCCCACTCTAAACCTATATATATTTTTTCGTTTGTTTCAAAAATTCAAATGTTTTCTGGAGCTTTACTGCAATTTCAGTTTTCTAATAACCTTTTCAAAAATGTGGATGCTACTAATTTCCGCTGTAGTCTAATATCAATCTTACTGTTGCCTTATAGAAAAGTAGAGACATCATGTCTCTAGTTAGCACTTCTCTGTTTATGAATCCACTGATTGCATTAGTACTTTTTACCATAACAATGCACTGGGAGCTTGATAGGAGTTGTTATCTATAATTACCCATAAATCATTTTTGGAGTCACCACTTTAATGACATCGTCCTTCACCCTGTATATACATTCTTGTTCCTACAACTGCAACTTTGTACTTCCTGATATTAGGATGTAGTTTGTTTGAATAAGGCACAGTTTACTATGCAATTCAATTCAGTTGGTATGACTGACATCTTCATCATTATGAACCACTTTGCCAATCTTTGTGTCACCTGCCAATTTTATCAGCAGCAATTTTATACTTACTTCCCAACCCCTGATGAAAATATTGAATAGTGCTGGGGGAAGTACTGATCTCTGAAGCACCCTATTAAAACCACTCCCTTCAAAATGACAATCTCATTGACAGCTGCCTTTAGAGTTCCACTAGTTTTACAGTTTTTAATCTTTATAGCATACACTACTAATGTTTCGTACTAAAGTTTAGCCACAAGACAATGTGTATTTAAGCTAAAAGCCTTATAAAAGCTTATGTTTATTTTTACAAGGGAAGATGTACTTTTTAAAAGATAAGTTAGGTTTGTCTGATAGACTTCATGTCCTATAAAGCCATTCATATCTATTAATTCCTTATTAAATTCCACATAAGGTTCAAGAGTATTTTGTCTGAGCTGATGTTAAGCTAATATATTACTGTGCTATGTATAGCTCATACCAAACCATGTGTATGTCAAAGACGGCTGAACTAGAAGAGCTGGTAAGAAAATAATCTTTATTTGATAGCAAGTTATGAACATATCTCTGGAAGTAGCAGGGACATTTGTATTTTTAGATAGGAAATGTACTCAGTACTTATGTATAACTTATGTCTTCAGAGAGGATTTCGTGAAGCCAAAAGTGACTTAGAAAGTTCATTCCTTCAGTCCATAAACTCAGGAAGAACAAAGGATGATTAGCTCTTTCCAGTGCCCTAATCTAACCCCTTCACTATTTTCAAGAACTTTATGAAGGTTAAATACAAAATTAAAACAAAACAAAACAAAACAAAACAAAATAAAAACAAAAACAAAACAAACAAAAACCCAAAGAGCTTCATAATTCAAGGGAAACTTTTGAGGACTTCAAAATTCGCATCTGCAAGTTTTTATCTTCCTTCAAAAAACTACACATCAGAGGATTCACAGGGCAATTCCTTCCAAGTTTTGCAGTTTTTGTATAGCCTTCAAATATGTTCTGTTCAAACTTTCTTCCTTAACATTTTTTCCTACACTACGAATGAGTGATTTTCAAGATTGCATCATTCTTGGTAATTCCTTCTTTCCATTATTTTATACTCGACAATAGTCAACAAAACTCTGTAGAGCTTTTTAATTGTGTGCTCTGAAAATTTCACAGGCAAAGCGCCAGCCACTTAATTGTGCTAATTATTATTCACGCAATAACGCCTATTAGTCTGCACTTTTTTAAAGGGGTTCAATCAGCATTCAGATCTTGCTTGCTTGGCAGAATGTCATTATAAAGGCTTTCAAAATCTGGCAATAAGCCTAAGAAGAGTCCATTTTTGCCACTGGGACTGCCTAATCCAGACATCATTATCGATCAAACTGACACATGCCTGCCAAAATGGTTACAAGAAAAACAGGAATCTACACAGCTCCAATATTTCCAGCCTAAGCCTGCAAAATGATCGGGATCAAAAGATGAAATCATATTTACATGAACAATTGGAACATATGTCTGTAAGCATGAGGTTCCAAAATGGTATTTAGTGAGAGAAACCTTCAAAAGGGAAGTAAGACTACTAGAAGAACCTTACTAAGTCAAGTTACCAGGTCTGATACTGACAGCAACATATCAAGTTATCAGGCCTAAGCATCTCCTACCCTTAGGTCAGAGATTTACACATCCACTTTAGATTTATTTGCCTGCAGAGTCAGTGTACAGTAGCAAAAGTAACCAGAAGTATTAAAATTCTCAAATAAACATGATTCAACACTGAGAGTTTCAGAGAAAACAGAGAATCATAAAAATTTTTCTACATCATGGTTTCAGTGACTGAAATAAAGTTTACTTTGTGTAACAGAATGACTTTAGTGCATAGAGTGCATAGTGCATAGAATACGGGATACTTGGAAACTCAATAGGCTATGTTTTGCATTGCTGAATAAGAGATTCCATATGACCAGTTATTAATATAAAGGATGTGAGATGAGACCTGCTAGTTAGTCGTTATCATATGGCGTATGGCAGAATGTGGCTTAAATCAAGGCAGAACTGTGAGATAGGTATATATTAACATCTCCACTATTCTGGATTGTATTTTTTTTTTTTTTTTTGTGATGATTTACACACAGATCTTGCCACACAGATCTGCTGAACTTATTTCCTACTTTCTCTCTGCCTGGCTGTTACAGTTTCTGTAATTCCAGGCTAATGATAATGGTGCAGAGCCAAATGTTTAAATGACTTTTTTTTTTTTTTTTTTTTTTTTTTTGTATCAGGGTCAAAAAATATTAATTTGATCTTACAAACAAGCAGCATAGACTTCTGTATTCAGAATACAGACCTTCAGAGAGGACATACATTAAGCTTTCATCCTGAAGCTCACTGCTTAAAATAGGGAATATATATAGATATTTTACTCACATTCCTTCATACTCTCAATCTCTATTCTCCAGATATATCCATTAACCACCTATTGAGGAACTTTTACTGACTGATACACTGAACTGACCATCCATCTGTTGCACAACAGAAGGAATGAAGTTAATAAAAAATTGAATTAACACTGCTTGATTTCTCCCCTATATGAATTTGAAAGTTAGATATTAGTGCAATATTCACTGATCTTAAGAAATGTTCATAGAAAAGCAGCACTGAAAGGAGAAAAGAGAAAAAAATTGAGGTCAACTGAGAGGAAAAAAAAAATAAATCTTTTTTTGGAAGACTGTAGGAAAAGAGAAAACAGAGAAAAAAAATAAAAAGAAATTTGTTGAATATCAGTATACACTGGATATGAGGTAGAAAAGTCTGATAAGGAAAGACTCTAGGGAGTTATTCTAAATCTAAAATGTTTTACAAGATTCCTTTACCAAGAGAAAGAAGTACAAGAATAATTCACCCATTATAAATACAGTCTTTTCAAATTTTGGGCCATAACTTGTTAGTATCAAAATTAATTTTGCAAATCTTAAAGTCAGTTTAATGATTTTCGCCTTGTGATACAGAATATTCTCAACAAAAACAAGACATAGACTAGGGCTTTGAAGCCAACTGGAGCTTAGAGATGAGGATTCTTTCACTGAAAAATGCTGATGCATTGAACTGAGTTGGAGATTATATAGTTCAACAGTTATCTAGTTCTAGATTATCTAGTTCAACAGAACTTTGACTGGGAAAGGCTCTCAAGACTAGAATTAAACTTCTGATTAAAGCCAGAGAAAGTCAAGGATAGAAAGGTCTTCTTACTGCAGAGTAACTAAAATATAGCCTACTGTCTAAAGAATGAGTTTATGTAGAAAATTTTTCTTGCTTCATATGTTTCTTTTGCATAGATGTGAGAGAAAAGAGACTAATGGTGGAAGGAGAAATACATGAATTAGACAGTCTGAAGATTTTGCAATGTTGAAGCCCGAAGTCATATCCCAGTTCTTGCTCAGTTTTAGCAGTGAATAGAAACAATAGTTTTCCAAATCATGATTGCTCCCAGATGATGAGACTTTTTATTGAGAGTAATACTGACAAATATCCCCTCTCTTCTGTACCAAAACAAACACAAAATGTTGAAGCTGTTATATTTTTCCACATCTAAAATATTAATTTTTCAGATGGACTTGAAATAACTTTTTTTTGTATGCTTTTTAACTCCTAGAACTTATCTTTGCCATCTTTACTACAACTAGTCTATTGCAACCTTTGGGATATGGATTCTCCTCACATTGCTGGTGCATGTTAAACACTAGTATGTTTTGCCCCACTTCTGAGAGGGCCATCATGCCTCGCATGCCCTCACATGGTGTCAGAGAAGACACAGGAGAAAGATCTGTGATCTAGGAAAGTGATGCATTAAGACAAACGCCAGAGAAAGCTGCAGTCTATCTTCTCAACACTGAATTTTCTCTCTACAGCAAAGCATAATAATAATAATAATAATAATAATAATAATAATAATAATAATAATAATAATAATAATAGAGGAATTCAGCAAACTTTCAAGAAATACATCATCCAAAAAAAGTATAACATTTCAAACAGTAAATCTGTTTACATTGAACCATGTCACATCCAGATGATACAGTGGCAAAACTAATCATTGCCAACAAGGGAAGTGCCCTGCTTTTAGCACTTTTCCAGTGCTACTATCAAGGAATCCTGTGATATTCAACAACTGTTCTAAACAGTCCAACATATTGTTATATAAATCTTGTTAGTTTCAAGATGATAAAACATAATTCACCTCTGTTACTAGTTGTATGAAAATTTGGTTTCTACAGAAGGATCAAAAATTCTGCTTTTTTACTCTTGCACAGAACATGTTACCACATTTGAGTTAGGAGTCAAGGGTAAGCTTTGTATAATACATGAGACGGAAGAGTATGCAATCCACTCAGTAGAATTGAGAAGATACAAAATTAATGGAGGAAATAGCTATTTACGTGCTATTCTCATGAATCCCATTGAAGTGTCACAAAGGTACTTTACACCATTTTGAAGACAAAGGGAAGGACAGTACCACTACACCTATTGCAGGACAGTACCACTACGCCTATTGCATGGAGGAAATTGGTGACATTGGAGAAATATGACTGTTGAAATGAAGAGATTCTTGTCTGAACAGGTGCCTTTTTTTTTTATTACCAGTTCGTCCCAGTAATCATTGTCTTCTTAGCTGTAGAACTATATATAGCTCTTAACTTTTTTTGCTTTGTAGATGCCAGGTTAGAATATTTATAGACTTTTGAAAAAAATGTACCCAGTAAGAGTTTAAGTTCTCCTTATTTTCGGTGAGACAAAGAATCACAGATGATTTCTAAAAATAAGATCTGTTCTGTTCTTCTATTGCATGTACAACTTTTGGAAAAAGTACTTGAGTCTCAGCGAATGTAGATGAATTTTATGCTCCTAAGTACTTAAGTCACTTTGGAAAATGGAAATTCAGTGCTTCTGCAAATACTACTTACAGTGCATTCATGGCTTTTTATTTTGTGTTTAATCATTCTCTGTGTTTAAAGGAGAACCTGTTTTAAATTTTACTTAGTTCATGTTATTATAAAAACTATGCAAAACCTCTATGAGTGTGCCTCTCACTGTGTGTCCTTGCCTTCTTGCTGTCCTCTGTATTATTGCAGCACACTCATTGCACCTTCTCGTAAATTAGATCATCCATATCCCAGAGATCACACCGTGTATTCTTAGGAATTTGCAGTGATTAGAACAATGGGGTCCTGATTCTGAACAGTGCCTTTGGGATTTCTTGTGATATCAATTATATACAATAACAATCCTGCACATGAACAGCACCATCATTATCCTCCAAGACACTCGACTCCAATTGCATGATACTTTAAATTTCTTAACTCTTTTTCATTGGCCATGATAGGAGAAGTAAGGAGTAAACAAACAGAAGATGACCTTTATGTGTAAAACATCTAAGCATAAAAAGATTAATTGAACCCTATCAGCCAGTCATTAAATCAAATAAGAGCTTTTCTTGTACTTTTAAAGCTCAGATTTACAGTCAGGCAAATTGTGTAAAAAGGCTGGTAATACAGTGACGCCCAGTGCCACTGGGCTTTAGAAAGCTGACAGTTGCTGTAAAATAGTCATTAAACAACCTCTAGAAGAGACTCATCAGCAGATGCCCCCAGGTGAAGGAGAGAGAAAGCTGAGAGAATGAAGGAGAATCTAACATCTTAGCATGACTGAATTAAACAGAGCATATTATGCTGATTTTCAGAGTCAGCCCAGTAATTTAATTTTCATAGCAGTTCCTTTGATTGTAGCAACCATTTTATGAAACATTAATAAAAGTTCTTTTTTATGTAGCACACATCCCTTTTCCATTTTATTAAGAAGAAAAAAAATAAATAAAAAAAAAGCAGGATGTACAAATTTGCTGACCATTAGCTCTGTAAATGACAAAAACAAATGAAAGATTATTTTTAATGCAGTAACACTGTGGTGGGTAGACTATATTTGGTTTCACAATAATTTCAGAACAAATTGGAAGAGACAAACAAACTGTACATGTATTTGCCATATTGCACTGCTATGTCATCTCATAAATCAGAATAGACTACTATAAGTCTGCACGTGTGCACAAATACTGCTTTTATATGTAATTATAGTTAGTAGTGATATATGCTTCACTGGAATTGATTCTTCTCTTGTTTTTACTAGTATAAATTACAGAATTAATTGGAATTAATATCAACATAAAACTGAAGTAAATGAATAGAAGAGAGAATAAATGTAGTTACTGACTTGGGATAGTGGAATGTGTACATACAACTATATGCTTGTAGTCAGCAACTGTCAGTATTGGCCCAGTTATGTGTAAATAATATGTAAAAAATGCAAGAGTTGTGAAAATTTCCAGCAGAGATCTACTCTACAAGTATCAAAGAATTTACAAAAATGTGGTAAACAAATTTCATTTCCTTTTTGATTTCATTCTCCCTTCCAGCCTGTCTTTCTGCAGTTCCTAGTCATTCTCTCTTTTCTATGATTTTTTTGTTCTAGTTTACAATTAGATAAGATATTGATTATAAAGAAGAAATAAGGAAAGAGAAAATATAGAGAAAAGGAGAAAAAAAGTCATACTGATATTACATTTTCAAGACTGTTGGGCTAATGTTCCATTTTTCCCTAAAAAAAATTTCTAATTTTTGATTTGAAAAAGCAGCCAATATTTTTGGGGATAAAAAAAAAATCTTCCTCAAAAAAATACTGACACCTCTTTAACCAGAGAAAATATATTTTGCAGACAAGAAAGACATGCCACAAAAATAAGTTCTCATTTGGTTACAAAGTCTTTTTCTTCATTAACTGCCTCAAAGTAAGACTCCTATAATAAATAGACACAGAAACCCATATGTGTTAATACCCACACATTTATATTTATTTGCATGTATATTTGTATGTATATATACAAACATGAAGTTACAGATGTAAGAATAAAGACCACAAAATGAAGCATTTGAATGACAAGAATTTTCCAGTACTAAGACTGCTCAACCTTAACCCTGCCCACATACAGACAGGCGTCAAAGCCACGTGATTGCTTGTCAGGTTTTTCCTCATGATAAAGGTTGGTTAGCATACAGTTAGCATTTCAACTTTTTGATATTTTTATGTTTAATGTTCCCTCATGAAGGAAGAAAATGAGTCATTCATCTCACAGTGAGAGACCAGTCACTGACAGAGGCTGTAGAGTTGTTTCATAGAAATGAAAGAAAAATTGGAAGTACCCAGGTCTGATGAAAACTTTTCCTGTGATTTCTGCCAGACCACAAGATTCGTCTATGCCTCTGATTTTAATTAGCAAAAAATATTGGCTGGACTCTAACGGTGGGGTTATTTGATTTCACTTAAGTTATCCAAAAAATCAGTTTTCTCTCAATTTTCTCTCAAAGTTGTTGTCGAAAGCTAGCAGAGGGCAATAGATGTTGCCAGATGACCACTTCTTTTATGCTCCCATCAGTGTAATATTCTAGGCTTTCATTTGGTCTCTTATTATTTGATCTCTTCAGAGAGACTCCAGGCAACTTAAGTAGGTTGTGCAGCTATTTGGGGAAAGTCAAACAATAACTTAGAGAAAACCTAACCTTATTGGTCTTATGGTGGCTCTTTAGTAACTTGCATGATAGATCCCTTATCTTATTTAGACTTTTGCAAGAGCAAGTCTTATATCATGAACATTTTATTTAATATTGATTTGGAGCAGGAAATTTCTCTATCCTCAGTGTCTTCGTCTGTAAAATGAGGATAATGTTTATCCCTTTGCTAAGCAGTTTTAGATCATCCTATGAAATATATGGTTTCAAAGCATCATAAACTTACCATAGATTCATTTTTGCCAACTTGATATTACAATGATAGCAACTGAATAGAGACATAAACTACATTACAAACTGTCGTAACTTTTCTAGTATTTTAAGATTATTATTATTTATTATGTAGTAATAATCTGGAAAAACATGTCAGTTCCATGTTGAAAATTATCCCTATATGAATAATTGCCATATATTCACTTTGATTTTTTCTGTGGTGTTGTATTCCTGCACAACTCCCTTGTAGTGTTATTGCGTATTCTACAAGACACATTATATTGCAGTTATGTGTTTTCTTTTTGTGTGTTTGTGTGCATGCGTGAGTTTTATGTTATTTAATGCATATCCTAAGTGTCAACTTTGACTTAATATTTAGTAAAGTGTCTGGTAAGTACACATAAAAAATGTTTAAACATATATTTCAAAGAAAATTCCAGAATGATTTACATAGAATCTCTTCAACTAACACACTCAAATTCTTCCTCTAATAACATAAAACACATTAACCCCCTACCTGCCATTCTAAATAAAGGATTTAATGAGGAAACATAACTGATTTCATTATAAATAAGTTAGAAAAATCATAAAGCTAAAAGTCTGAGGAAATAATTTTGAAAATCACAGAAAAGAATATGTTACAAATTGTAGCACATAAATTTTAATGTAGACAGGAAAGGTAGAATATGGTATCATCTTTACTGATAGAGTTTTACACACATGAATTGGCATTGTATCTCCTATTTCACAGAAAGAAATGCAGGCTTCACAGGAGGGTATTTTTTCCCCCTAATGAAATTATTCTGCATGCCACTGAATTAAAGTCTTTTATTTATATTATTATTATTATTACTATTAATTATATAATTATTTAATTATATATAACAATAATGTATAATGTATAATAAATAATAATAATAATAATAATAATAATAATAATAATAATAATAATAGTAACAATAATAATAATAATAATTTTATTTTATTTATTTATTTTCCAGAGGAAGTACACAAGCAGGCTAATAGATGACAGCATAACCAGGTAACCGAAAATTATTTATTAAACAAAACTTCTGCAACACCATTTAAACAATGTTTGTAAGTTCCCAGTGCATTGTATACACAACACTCAAACAAGGAAGAACAGGTCTAATTACAGCAGACAGACATGTACCTAAAGGACCAGAAAAGCTAAAAGAACACACTGGGTTATTTTGCCATGTGCTAATCATTGCTTTCAAAAGTTACTAAAAGAGAAAGATTTTTTTTTTTTTTTTAAGAGGGAAAATATCAAAAAGTTAAGTTATGTGGTAGACTGGGCTGTAGTTTCTCAGAAGTTTAATCTGTACTGCTGGTCATATAAAAAACAGATGCTGGCCTCAGTATTTTCTTGCACTGTTATTTTTGATTGAAAACTTTGAGAATGTTTCTGATATTGCTGAGAGCCTATTGGCAGATGAGCATCTCTTGCTATAGTCTCCATCATTATTTGCCTGTCTTGTCTATTAACGAGCACTATCATCCCATCGTAAGATGACAGCTGCAACACGTACTCAGGCGCAATAAACAGCTAAATGAGGCGCACAGCAATTTCACTTGTCACCAGAGCCCTCGGCACGACTGGCTGCACAGCTTGATGCATAAATTCATGAGGCTGTTGCATATGATGGAGTATGCCTGGCTGAAAGAGGTGATGGATAGCAGGGCAGCTAAAAATGGCCATCACCTTGACTCTGTCAGGACATTTTTTAAAAGTACCCCATCAGCTCTCTTACATTCTTTCATGTACACTATCCCCAAGCTATAGGCTTTCTAAAGTACTGATATCAGACTTTTCTTTACTGAAGGTTTTTGGATCTAAAGGCAAGTTTCTTCTCAGGTTCAGTGAATACATATATGCCACTAATGTACAGGGTGAAATGGTCCTATAATAATTGTTCATTGAGCATACATAAGGTTAAACACTAACTACAGAAATTTTCAATTTTCCAGAATATGTCTAAAGTACTGGTAAAATACATACACAAACACACGCTTATAAATGTAAAATATATAAAGTCTCATGCAAAAGTATATTCAATTACATATATGCTTACAAAACTATGCTTTCCAAAAAGCTATAGAAGGTGTTTGTGAGTGTATTATGGTAATTATACATTAAGCAGAACCAGGTCAAAATAACTTGCCATTACATACAGTCAGATTTGGATTAACAATGCATTTTCTAATAAGTCAATAAAACTGAAGGAAAAATTACAAGAGAGAAAAATGGACCTACTGCTTATGGGGTTTCTAAATTAAGCCCAAACCTCGAGTTGCCGTAAGCACAGTGTTTGATGTCCCAGTGAAATTTGTTGTGTCCCCTCAATCTACGTTACTGGAAGTCACCTAAGGAAGACAAATACAAAGGCAACAAAATCAATGAGGCAGTTTCCTGCAAAGCTTTATGCATTAATCTCTATCACACAGAGAAATATACACCAGTACAAGGGAAGGAAGTCACTTGTTCTCTAATAAAAGAGAAAACCCTTGGTAATAAGCAATTAATTAAGTTGTCATGACTAGTTATGCAACTATGAATCAATGTTCATGATAAAAATGACCACTTTCATGGCTTTACATATCTGTGATCTGGTGGTGTTGCAAACATCACTGCCACATTAAAGTCTACACAACCGTTCTGCTTATTTCCTTAACTTTGCTAATGTCATATTTGAATGGGAGGTGATCTTCCCCATCTTGTATAAACATATACACAGGTTAGTGCAGAGTGTCTCCTTGTCTTACTCTCTTATTTGCTCTGAAACTTTCTTCTAATTTGTCCAACTCTGCCTCATCTGTACTTGATGGTTATTGTACCTTTCCTTGTCATGGCCACAGCACCCTATTATCCAGCTGTGGCTCCTCCAGGCTGGCAGCAGTCACAGTGAAGTGCCATTGTGCCCACTTACCACAACAGTCACCACCCCTGCAAAGGAGGTCTCACCCACGCTCCTGCTCTGGCCAAATCTCACTCTCTGTAGCCACTCATCTGATCCTCATAGCTGTGTTGTGCAAGCACATGCAAAGCAGTAAATTCTGTGGGAGCACAGACATCCCTCGAAGGCCTCGAGGAGAAGCATCTGCCCCTGCCCCATTGTTTCTTTACTTTTCTCTGGCATTCCAAAAGTGCACTGGAAAATGCTGGCATCAGGTTAAGATGCCTTCCTCCCAGGCACTGGCCTCTCTAGGGACTGGCGGCAGGTTACATTCATGCAGTGGGTTGCCGGACTTTCTGAGGTCATAAGTTTTTATTAGATTTGATTCTTTGGCTAAAGAAAAACAAAAACAGGAACAGAAACAAAATTTAGATGCCTAAATATTGATTTAAGTGACTGATTTCTGATATGGCATGCTGCCATCTGGTGGACATTGCTCTGATGTAGTCGTTTGACCAGAGCTGTGAAGACGTGGGGCAAAGATTAACCAGGTCAAAATAACCTGCCATTACATACATGTACTGTGAGATCTGGGATGCATAGAGTTTAGGGGTCCTCTGTGGAAGAGCCTGGACCCAATGCCAGCGTTCACGTTGGGAAAACCATCTGGGCAAAACGTGAGAGCCCCTACCTTCTCATGGCCACAGTATTAGACAGAGAATCCAGATGTAGAGAATCCAGAGAATCCAAAAATGTAGTATTCTCTGAGCACATTTTCTTTGTTGGTTATCTTCTGGCTCACTTGGCCAATCAGAGAGCTGCTTCTATGGAGGAAGTAATATCCTGGGAGGAAGCACCTAATGAACACTCAAGCACTAAGGCTAAGATCAACCCCAGAGAATAATTCATTTTATATAACATGAAACAAAGTGCCCAGATTTATGGAATTATCCAGCTTCCACCAAAAGCTCCTACAGCAGTGTGACATGAAAACATTATGAAATTAGGACTAATCTATACTAATAAATACAGACTGTCCCAAGTGCTGAAGGGACCTTGGACACAATTAAGTAGTTTGGAAGGTCCAATGAAAGGAGAAGGAAGGGGGTAAAAAATAGCTATTAAAACAAACAAACAAACAAACAAACAAAAAAAATAAAAATCTATCTATAGCTTCAAATTTCCTAGCTAATTCTTTCATGAAAAGATGGCAATGAAGATTATTTTCAATGCTACTCTTTCTTTGCTGCATATCAGGACCTGAAGAAAATGATTCCTCCCTCTATAAATGAATACAATAGTACAACATACAGGCTAAGAATTGTAATTCAAGAACAACCCAAACTGGGAAAAGAAAAAAAAAAAAAAAAAGAGTTGTGGCTCACAGTATTAGTGAACCAAGCTCTTTACAAAGCATTCTTACACTTTGTCCTAAGCACAGTAATCAAGTTTCCCACTGAGAGACTTGAAGATCAAGACTAGGGGCCAAATTCTGCTCTTACAGTTACATGTTCACCTGTGTAACTGACAGCAGAATTTGCCCTTAGGACTTTAAACTTGATCTGCTATTCGATGGGCAGCTCGTGCACTGATCTGAGCACCAAGTGATGTGCTCCTGTCAACCTGTGAATCAGAGGAATTGCTGCTCTCATACAGAGAAGGAAAAAAAGCTCCTTGTAAATTGCTCTTGAAATTGCCTCATGCGTCTTTCTAGCAAGGATGGGCAAATTTGAACACAAAATTCAACACAAACTTAAATAATGCTTAGATATCAGGAAGACAGATGCCACAGAAGTACAAGTTGGTTGATGATTAATTGAGTTTGTCTTTCACTTAGGACACACTATGATAAAAGGAGTTAGTGAGGGGAAAAGAAAGAAATTTAAATGAAAAAATACATGAAGCACACATAAATATATACAAGCTGCATATAAACAAAGCAAATTTAGTCCAGCTTCTGCATACTTCTTCACTGGTTAATACAGAAAGGATACAGATAAGAATACTGTTCTTTTGAAATCTGCCTTGATTCTCTGAAACAAGAATGATCTAATAGATGCAGGACAAAAAGTTTCATTGTCTCAGTTTACAACAGTCTGCAACAATTACAGAACTGACTGCTTAATTCTGCATACATTAACAACTTTATGCAATGGAATATATTTCTCCAAATTTACTGTTTTATATAAAATTAGTTAATATTGAGTATGGACTGTCAAAATGTGTCTAGTAGAATGAGAATGTGGGACACTTGGGAAAGACTACTGAGTTAATTTTAGATGTGGTTATACTACCCTTGGCAAACCTTGACCCTATTTAAACAGCATTTGCAATCAAGGTTCACTACACTTTGTTATCATGCAGGGAGACTGTTCTGTATGGAAATATGTAGACTTCCCTCATGCAACCAGGCAGCCTTCATTGCCAAAAGCGTCTTTCCCTGGTCCCAGGCTCTTCTCCTTACTGTTGCCTAGCTACTAGATTAGCCCACTGAGCCAGCCGTCACAGGAGCGGGAAGTGCTTTTCACTGATGTTGCCCTCATGCTGCTGTGGGGAATGAGTAAGATGCGGTCATGTCAAAAGACACTGTGGATTTGGGAATGGGCTAGTCCAAGTGGTTTGAACTTCCAAATAAAACTAGAATGTATGACACTACCACTTGAAAGATGGGTGTGCTTATTTAGGTTGCATCATATGTGATTGCTATTACATTTTCTATAAGAGGGGAAGATGGCAAGAAGACATTCCTACATGAAGTGACTGAAATATATTTTTGGTAGTACTTCATGAATGTGTGATCCTTAAACTGCAGAGACAAGATATGAAAGGTTATGATTTATACATATTAAAGTAATGCCAAAGCCTTAGCTAAGAATTGTTACTGTCCCTGTGATGAAGAACTCTACAGAAACACAGAATAAACATCTCTTGATCAATGTAGCTTCTTATCTCCATTTAACAAAACAAATGAAGGAAGACTAGAAGATAAACACTTATTTTTCATTAGAAAAAACAAACAAAAAAACCCAACAACAAATCAACAACAACAAACTCTTACAAAACTCACTGTATTGATCAACTTCATTCTTGCAAATGCAGAAATGGACCCTTTCTGATTCACAGCCACAGTACAGACCTCATGGCAAAGTCACTGGTGAGTTAGAAGAGAGGAAAAAATAATACTTTTAAAATTGTTTTGGTCTCAGATTTTTTTTTTTCTTTTACTAGTTATCAATTTTCAAAGTCAACTGTTTGACAGAGCACTCAGAAGAATATTCCCTGGACATATCTTCAAAGAACAAAAACAAAAACAAAAAACATCTGTTTTGTAAACAAGTGAAATATAAAGTGACAGAAAATGATATCAGACATGCAACATTTGTGACAGATGAAGCTCACAAAGACTGCCCATAGACTTCAGAATGTCTCCTCAGTTACCCCCTTTTCCTCAGGAAAGATGGCTTCTGGGTTTCCCTGGCCACTTCGGAAGTCCATTCTAGTATTTTGAATTTCTAAGACTAAACACAGTAAAATTAATGTATAGTAAACTGCCCAGGAAGTTACATTAAGCATCTCATATGCTTGAAAGAATGTAGCTTCTCCGCAACAGAAATCTTCCAAACTGAATAACTAAACCTCAGAATTTTCCTTTCCTCTACTTTTCCTCTCTGACCTTTATTTATTTATTTCTCTATTTATTATAGAGGAATAAAGACCTTTATTCCTCTGCCAGTCTTAAAAACAAACAAACAAAAAGAAAACAAACAAAAAATCTGAGAAACAGCTGTAGTTATTCTGTAAATTGCAGGGTGGTAGTTGAGGCTTATCTCCTAATGCAGATGAGCAACTAAAAACAATGGGAGAAGTGGCTTTTGACATTTTAATGTTAAGCAATATACAGTGGAAAAGGGACAAGATGGAGTTCATTAAAGTAAGGAGATGTAAATGGATTTTTCCTCTTTTCCAAATTCTACCAGCTTCTTTAACATGTCCTGGTAAAGTCTTGTCCAACTGTTGGATCCTGAAAGATAAAATTCTTCCACCCTCACACCTAGATCTCCTTAGTCTGTTTATATTTCTTGTCTACTTACAAGTGCTATGATAAGATTCAGAAAGCTGTGAACATTTTTTTCCCACTGTGATAGACAGGAACAAAGCCTTCTGCAACAAGAACTGGATGGAAAGTAAATAAGTTCATGAGCTCTGGGAACACTAGCAGTGCTGCAGGCAGGGTAGCAGACAACACAAAATAAATACAGTTAAAGAGTAAGAAAAATATATTTACTTTTGCTTTTTCAAGCTTTGAGCTATTTGAGAAAGTTGTGAAGGAGATGTTCGTTCAGAAGAGCACAAAACAACATACTTGCAGGCAACATGGTTGCCTCACAGATAAGAAAAAAATAAATAAATTGTATTTCAGATGATCCACACACCAGAGAAGGCATAATCATGAATAATATGATTCCCAAAACATGAATGAACAGGAAATGAACAGGAAAATAGAATGAACAGGAAAACAGACCACATGATGATAACTAGCAAGAGAAGTATAATTTCCCCAAATAGAAGTAATTTCTCTTACCAGGTTTTTCAGCATAAAACACCTGCTAGTACATCCCAAATAGCTAACAGAATAACATAAAAACTGAACAGACTTATAAGGAGTATTCTTCAGATTTTGGAATGTTATTTGTCTCAACTTGCACCTCATTTGTATTAGTGGTGTAAAAGTCATCACCTCAAACTTCAAACTCTACAACCAGCAATGGTAGTACAGTATACAGTATTTTTTGCTAAGTGTGCAGATTTTTTTTTTTTTTTTTTTTTTTTTAATGAATAGTGCCTGGAAGGCACTACAAGAGAACCAACTACTGCATTAAATCAATATTGTGTCTTGTAAAACATATAACAGCACTAGAAAATAACATATAATCTGAGAAAAACCTAGTCATGATGCATTTCTATCTCTATAGAATGCTACAGAATGTAAAATATTTACTTCTTTCGCCTCTCAACTTAAACTCCATCTTCTAAGATTATTCTCAAAAATATTTCTGCTGAAAAAATTAAAAGTCAGAATGCCTATAGAGATATGGAGTATTAAATAAGCAAAATCAAAAGAATTAAGAAAAATGATTTTGAAGCTTTTTGTCCATCCTCCAGACCTATTATTTTTAGTATTGCTCCCTATACCTCTCTCTGTCCAAGCAGTATAGTTTTCATCAGTTTTATTGCAGAGATTTCATTGCTTCAGTAACCCAAGTGGTAAAGGTTTTTCTTGACACTTATTGTAATTATACCAAATCCATTGTATTGCTTGTTATATAAAATTTGCTTTATATATATATATGTGATATATATTATTATATATCATATATATAAGATTATATATCATATATATAAAACTATATATATTATATATATGATATATATATACATAATGCTTATTATATAAAATTTAAGATCTTTGAAGTCATAATAAGAAGGAAGATGAATATGAGAAACATTTTTCAATAGTTAGAGCTTTCATATGTGTTGTAGGGGAAACTAGATTTCACTTCACTTCACTTCACTTCACTTCACTTCACTTCACTTCACTTCACTTCACTTCACTTCACTTCACTTCACTTCACTTCACTTCACTTCACTCCTGTTTCTCTCTTGGTCTCTTGCTCTATCTCTGAAAAATTTGCCTCATTTCTTTGATGTTTTGGGATAGCTCTCTTTCAAGAGTAACTACAAACTCCTACATAAAACAACTTTTATTCTCCCAAGACTTCAAACTTGGGTGCTCTACATCACAGTAAATAATCAAAAACTCTTGGGCTACAGAGCCCATCTTCTATTTATTCCTGCTGAGAAGGACTCCAACAGGAAATAAATGTGTGGTCAGAGCTCCCACCTGTATTGCAGAAGATTGAATAAAATCTGCTAGGATGAACCATGAGACAGGGCACTTGACCTGGCCTCTTGTATATCCCAGATGAGCAGGATCATCAGACTTACAGCTACTCAGAGACCTCCCTAGGCTAGACTTTCTAACCTAGACCCAAGATAAATCGATAAATTTATCACAAACTGGTATATATCAGCAACACACACTCTTAACTGACTGCTTCTTCCTTTCGCAATAACACTTTGGCCAAAATACTGCTAACACAGCTCTCTGTACTTACACAGGTCTATGTCCCACATATAAATTTGGTCTAACCAACCAATATCTACTGAAACAAAGTCTGACTGACATAAGCAAAAGTTATATCCTCTCCTATTTTACATAGATTTTATGCTGCACTCATCGCTGTGCTGTTGCCAGCACAGTGTCAGTGATGCATATATGAATCAGTACAAACCATTCACAAGTTCTATATATAAAAGGCTCCGGATGTAGCAGCTCTTCCAGCCTCGTCAGATGTTCGGAGGCGGGTAGGCGTGAAGGGAGGAGAGGGAAAAGGAGTGTTCCGCTTTGAATTCCCACCAGTTTGTTTTGACATCTCACTTGTATCAAAGTGGCTGGAGCTCACTTTGTGGTTTGCAGAGATTTGTATGTTGCCAACCTGATATGATGACTCTGCACACACCGCCAAAAATTATAGTGGATTTTTCAGCTTGGATCACAAAGTAAGCTCATGTTTAATTTGGTAGCTACTATCATCCCAGCTCTTTTGTGAGGCATTACTGCTTTACACGTGCGTCCCTGTGTTTTACAAGTAAATTACAGTCTTTTTTTTAGATACTTTGTCCAATTATATAAGATTATCACACGTATATCGGGAAGTAAGAGAGCTGTTCTGGTGAGACAGATGACAAAGGGAACAACTCCAGCTTCCTTTTTACTCTGAACTGGGCAGAAACTGTTTGGTTTTACTGATTTACATTATCTCAAGGAAATAAGAGTGGCAATGGGGAAGGGGAGGAAATGGTAAAGGTGGGCGTAAGGAAACAAGGCAAAAGAAAGGGAAAATTGTAGGGATGTTGTGTTCCATTGCAGGGAAATATGGTGATGCTGTTGTTCAGATTTCCCTCTATGCCTTCATTTTCTATTTCTACATTGTGCAGTAGAACACTTTCATGTCCTGAAGGCATCCGCCCTCTGAGAATCAGTTCTGTTTTGCTTGTGCCATTATTATAGGCCTAGTGTCTCTGATACATGATTGAGGCCTGACTCATAAATAAGAGCTACTATAAATTTAAGCTACTGCCTTGTTTAATCCCCTTTTGCCCACACAGCGAGGAAACTGACTGGAATTTATTGCCTTGCGTATTCTCCCTGATTTATTCAGTCAGGAGCCTGCTTGCATTTTGGTCTATTTGACATTATTTTATAACTCATAACATAATATATTTTCATTATATTTTAATATACCATGTGGTAAGTGCAACCTCACAGCAAAATTTTGGATCTTTCTGCTTGTGCCATTATTTCTCATGTACAATAATATCTACTACATGATGAAGACCTGACTCATAAACAATAGCTTAGGTCACAGCCTTATTTATTTCCCCTAACAGCGTGGCCAAGGAACTAACGGTTTGGTAATTTATTTGACATTTGTATCAGGATAGTACGATCTATGCCCCTGCATAGGAATGCAGGCCTCATCTGTTGACCCAAGCTATTAGCAAGTGTAAGAATGTGCATTAAAATACTGAGAAAGTTGTGCTGACTCAATTCTGTAGGTTCAGCTTGTTAATTCTGGCCAAATAAGAGAAGTCTGTGTGATCTGCTCAGGGAGAAAGACAGAGTTAGAGACCTTCTGAGGAAATCTATGAGACTGGCTTAGAAGAAATGATGTTGAGGTGTACAGGTATGCAGCATCACCAGGAAGTCCTTGAGAAAGAAAGAAAGAGAGTGAGCTCATACAATGCAAGAAGTCTGTTCTAGTCTGTTCTTATACAGTATTTGGTCTGATTTCTGATGAATGCACTTACACATATATATATTTTACATCTCCATTGCACAAATTATTTATTGTAGCAAAACAAAAAAATAAAATGCTATTGGGTGGAATAAGAAAAGTTGAGAGCCATAGTAATTATCAATCTTTTGACACCTGCTTCTAACCATTTAAAATAAAAGTTATTTTCACAATTTCTACATGAGGTAGTGTAGGTCTTCACCAGGAACTGCAGAGCCTTAGGCATGGAAGAGAGGATGTTTTTCAAAAGAGGCAACTTTGCTGCTCATGGATACCAAGACATTAAGCCCAGGGGCTACAGTGCAAAGTGGGAACATCACTTGTTTTAGCAGCAGAGTGCCAACAGTGGACAACACTGGGAAATATTTTGGGACAGCAGGCTACAGACACCCAAAAGCCTGGTGCAGAAAGAAAAGTTCTAACAACCAAAAGGCCAGAATAACCGAAGCCATTCTGAAATCTGAAAGCCATTCTGAAATCTGAAACTCACATTGTTTCTCATGTCAGTGCCCTCTTCTCCACGGGCTCCCAACAGGCATTGAGTAAAAGGCAGATAGGGCAACTACCCAAAACTAATCTTCAGGTCTCATTTCAATTTCCAAAATTCTTGTACATGACAGGTGGATGCCACAATACTGAACATAGTTCCTGCATATATCAGGAAAGAATATTCAACTGTTGCAACAATTGGAGAAGCTAAAGGCGGTATGTGCTTCAGAAGAGCCTGCTGTGTAAGACATTCATCTAGGACAATGGGAATGCACATCCTGTGCTGAATCAGAGACTTTATTTCAAGACAACCCTGACCACTAAGCTCTTAGGAAACGCTGGAAACTGAGTTTTTACTTCTATTTAGTGCTCCTGCCTGCCTCAAATTCTATCCTGGACTCCACAAAAATAAGTTAAAATAATGTCAGAAAACCTTTCACAGTGATGTGAAATGACCTGGCTTCAAGACAGCAGCATTTTCAATACACACAAATATATCTTCACTTGGAAAAACTTGATTGATAAAAAATACCTGCTTAATTACAATGCATATCTGTTTTGATGGCAATATGTAGAATGCAAGTTGCAAGTATTTGCACATGATTAGTTCAATAACCAGCGCTGTAGCTGCAAAGGAATAATTTAGTTACCTATAAAATATGAACTGTCTGCTTGTTTTCAACAAATCAAAGTTTGATTTGAGAATGGTGCATTCTAACTCTTGCTTGTGATTTTCCAATAACAAAGGTAAACTTTGTGCTGCAAATACAGTTTATTGTAAAGGACAACATACCGATGAGTTGCCCTCATAACAAGGGTGTATAATAAGATCATAACAAAGAAAAATTTAAGTTTCATCAGGCCTAACAAATACTTTTCAGATGCTTGTTAATGTCATTTTTTTTTCTCCACAAGGTATTAATGTTAGGAAGCGTATGACAGCTCTTCCAGTTTTTACTGTACAGAGTAGAGTTCTTTGAACTTCTTTCTTAGGCTGTTGAATCAACTTATCAAGTACTTTATTTCTCTCTGTATTAACTCATTCACTTAAATAGGTGAAGCAGATCATATTATCTTTCTTGTTCTGTTACCTATAAGTACCTTCTTTATTTTCCAGTCTAAATATGTCAATATTCATACATAACATTTGAAAGATTATGTGATTTTTTCCTTATTTTTAACCATATTTACTACCAAAATTCCCCGTCTATTTTTATTTTCTTTCTTTAGAAAGAAAAGAAAAAGATGCTACTTTTTCTGCTTTGGTGAATATCTTTCTGAAGAATGAACAATGTTTGAGTGACAGGTACTTCTGTTAACACAAGGTACCTGTACACACTGACCTTTCAAAGCTAATGCAAAGCTATTTTTAATCTTTAGAATTTGAGACCTTCCTAATGATATGATTTGTAAATTCTACAATTTACAAATTATCTACAGACATCAAAAGCAGTAGAAAAGTGTTAGGGATTTTTAAAATTTAGATTTTAAAAATAAAGTTTCTGTATTGTTTTTAAATAATAAAGACTGTGTGTGTTTGTATTTGCTGTGTTAGAAATGGCTTATTTGACATATGGATAAAATGGCCAAAAGTCATAGCATTGTGTCTTGTGATATTTCAAGGTTTATATATTAAAAAGGTGTTTTTTTCCATATACTGGTAATATAGATTTATCTTGTTACCCATTTCCTGGTAGTAAAGTCAAAAGACAACAAAGACATAATGTAAGTAGTTTTTAATAAGTAAAGTTAATAATGGGTTAGATTCTGCTGCCTTTAGCAGGTAAAGCCTCTTCTCTGAATTTTGCAAATATTTGTAGATGTAATTAACTTAAGCATACAATAAGTTACTCCAAAGTCAATGCTCAATAGAGACGCTTAGAAAGGAAATTAGCATTTATGAAATACACTATAAACTATTTGTATGTAAGGATCTACAGTAAAATATTTTGTCTGTACATTCTCTATACACGAAGAGCTCAAGAAATATTTTGCCTGCCTGTTCTTTTCATTAAAATTCTTTTTAAGTAAAAACAAAAAACAAAACAACAACAACAACAACAAAAAACTAAACTGTCTGGCCATTTAATATTCCACTTATCATACATTATGTTAAACAAGAATGAATTGAAACATGCGTAGTATATTTTCAAACATATTTATTAAAAACCAACTATTATAAACATCATTGTTTCTAAATAAAATATTTTCTCTACATCTTCATTTTTAAACAATATTTAGATTATCAATTTTTGTTGCAAATTATTTATCATAATGAGAAATTTTTTTACAAATGTGCTTTTTAAAAACACACAAAATTAAGTAACAGCATACTCCTCACAATACTATGTAGTTTAAAAAATCAATTATTTTTAATATTTAACTAAATAAAATACTGACACACTTGAAAACTGACAAGTCTACAATTTTATGTGTAATTCTGCAAGACCAGCATTTATTGGCAGAAAGTTTCTGAACATCATAGTCCTTAAAACTGAACTCCATGATATATCCCATCAAGAAAAGTTATATCCTGATGCTCTAGGGAGATTTTGAAACTTGCAACCATATTTTCGTTGTCACTATCCAGAGAAGTGACAACTTCTCTATTAAGTCAGGAGACCAAACCAGATGAATGGAATGATCCCTTTCAGCTTCAAACTTGGCAGTCCTTTTAATGAATCACACATATAATGTTAAGCACATGCTTAAGCACTTGCTTGACATAAGCACATTTTTTCCCTGCTGGCTGAGTTGAGGAGAAACATTAAAACTGTAGTCATAGTTTCATGTCACTTTGACTCTATTCTGAACCATTCTAACTTATGCTGAATGGATGTGGACTGACGGCACAAATGAAACCTATTACACAAATGAAATATATTAAAGAAGTGCTAAACAGTTTTCCAAGAAATAGCTTCTGACTTCATGTTTTAGATTATAATTTCCAAAGAGAATAAAATAAATTAACTTTTCCTCCTCCCTCCTTCAAAATATCTTTTTGATGAATGAAAAATCAGAAATCATCTAACTTTTCACACATCTACTTTCTTCCAATGTTAAGTAAATATTCCCAATATACTAACACTAGAAACCATAATGTGGTCACTTACAGTTTTAGATTGTTTTAAGAGACAGTAGAGATTACATTCACTCTTTTCACAGCTGCATACTTAAAAGTTTCCACTGCCATTATTTGTTGCTCAGACTCTCTTTTCCAATATTAGTAGTTTTTGGTTTTAGCATGGAGATTGGTACCTGTTTGTATTGACTTATCAGAACTAATAATCTAACGAAAAGATAGTTTGGAAATCCAAGGGGAAAATGGACTACTCAACAGCAAGATGAGTTTAAGATTATGGCAAGAGTACTGCAACATTTAGTTGCAATGCAGAAAACACTAATGTAAATGTCTATTTATACCAGTCTTAATAGAACAGCTTCTGAAATCTGAGGCATATATTGACTTTTGAAGAACAAATATCTCCTGAGCTTCACCTGAGAACCTTATACTTCAAGTACCACTTTTGCTATTTAGTTTTCCCTCAAAGTTGAGAAACTGTTGAGTTGGTGAATTGAATGAGGGATTTTGAGATACTCTGTGCTCTGATGTTGATCATATTTATAAGAAAATTAAAGGCCATTTTATTTCAGAGCAGTTTATTATTGATGGAGTGTGTATTATATGACAGTGTTGGAATTATGTACCTTCTAAAACTGATACATATGGGGAAGGTTTTGAGGAAAAAAAAAAAAAAGCTTTTCAAAAATGAAACAAGATAGAAACTATATTACAATTTAGTAAAGAACATAGGATATTTCAATTGGCGCAAAAAAAATAAAAAACACAACACAATGAGATCTTTGGGTCAATTTCCAGCATGATATATTTGACAAAATAGACAACTTTAACAACTTTCCAAAGCATCCAATAGCCTTGAACCTGGACCATGGCATGGTAGTAACATCTCTTCTGAGGCTCTGCCCTTGACCTTGTGTGTGCTTTCTTAGATGCAGAATCCAAAGCCTTGTAATATTAATTACATGAAATTCACTTTAACTTTTCAGCTACTTGTCTATACATAAAGTACCAGCTTTTCTTCTAGAAATTGCTTGTTTGATCAACTGACTGACATGAGACTACACTGGCTGAGGAAGGCAGAATATGTTCCCTGTCTGTGATTTTGGTCATTAAGATAAATCACTGTCCTAACAACTGTTTGACAAAATGATCTGCAAAGTTTAAAATATAAAAAAATCATGAAGAAAAGGGAAGAACTAATATGTCATTTGTCTAGATTCAGTTCTGATCTCTGTGAGAGAGGCAGACGTACTAGAGCAGCCTTGGCTGTAGATATGGATGCATCTTGAGACACCTGCATCCTAGAAGCGAGTACTTTCACAAAGAGAGAAATACAACATTATTATTTTTTTTTTTTTTTACCAGACATCAGACATTTACCTTACATTTTCTCTATAGATTTTATTTGCAGTGTAGATATGGCTAAAATATTACTACTGAGTGTTGGCCAAGCCATTTGTGAGCCTATAAACTGTGATCGATGGATGCTGGTAAGAACAGACCAAAAGATGTACCTGAAGATGATGTACTGAGTGACTCATGATAGTTTATGATGATGTTTAAAGCCTTAACAGTACTTCTTGTTTCTGTGTAAGAGGTGATTTTATTACTTGGACCAAAGGCCACTGACATCTTGGTTCTGTAAAACATACATATATCCATCAGAATAGGTTTACATTCAGAATATGAAAAGCCATGGTTACGACTTTGTGCAAACACTATTGAACTGAAATAAAATAACTGATTTCATATGAGAAACACCATCGAATCATAGTAATGTTGAAAAATAGGAAGAAGGTATTGAGAACTTTCGAGTCTTTGTTAGCAGACCTATATCATGTATTCTGTACATGAGTTTTACTGATACTTGCAATGCATACCAGGACATATTATTTACTGTGGAACGTATTTGCTTTGAACACTGTTTTAGGTCTGAAAGCTTAGGAAAATTGTATTTATAATGAGGAACTCCCTAAGAATTGTGGTCCATACTATAGCCAAGCAGAATTAAATTATTTTAAGCAGCTTATTTTACTTTAATTCTATTTATTAAAGGGGCTGGTTACCTGGAATCAGATTTAGGCCAGAAAGAGTATGACAGATTTTCCAAGCAGTCTGTGAAATTCTCTTTACTGTTGGTCTTCAGTTTTCAAGTATACTTGTTTATATTAAAATTGAAGCTCCTTTTGGCTGGATATACTGTTAATGCCCCCATGACATTCAGTTCTGATAGTTGAAGGGACTGTCAGTTTTACTGTTGTAATCATTCCTTATTTCACAAAGTCTAGAGTACAAAATGCCAAAATTTCAAGTGGTGGTGAATGACATCCCCTTTAAAGTTAGGATTTTATGTCAAAAATTTAACTGTTTGATTTCACATATGAGCTGACACAAATCATAGGGATAACATCAAACATAAAGTACTTTTTTGAAAGTTGTGAAAATCATGTAATGATTATAAACACCGGTGCCCTTTTGTTGAATGCAACAAAGAGAAACGCTGAGGAACAGAAATCTATTGTTCAATGCAGAAGATTTAAAAGGCTGTGAATATTTTTTTTCATGCACCTTCATTTTTCTTTTTAATTTCATATTTTTAAAAGATTTCATCATTAAAATCAAGAGAGCAAAAGGTTTCTGTCAGATATAAATAAGGTGACAATATGACCATGTTCCTCAAGTGACACAAGAGATGAACACTAGACTATATGCAATGGTATTCCAAATAGTTCCATATTGAGGAGAAATTAGTAAACAAATCTTAAAATTTGCTTTGTCATGAGTATGGGTGGAGACAGAGCAATGGATGGAGAAAGCAGATAGTGTTTTCAAACCAGAGGCTTTTCTGTCATTTCTTATAGCAACAGTTCCTTAACAAAACAAAACAAAGGGTTTCTTAGATCCTCTGGAGTCCCATATTTGTAGATTTGCTTTGGTTCAGTTGCTAACATCTCCTTCTTCCTCCTGCAGTCAGTACAAACATGTCCATGCCTTTCTTAGTAGAAAGACTCACTTGTAAAGCCACCTCTGCCTTTCACTGAGGGCAGAGTGTATTCATCTTTTGTGAATATGAAGAGTATCAGCCTTGGTAACATGTCCACAAAATGAATGATCCACAATAGCGGTGTACAGCAAGACGTAGTTTAAATCTCTTTTCAGAAGAACACACAGTTACATAATTTCTTATTGGATATCAAGCTGAAGTATCTGCCCTTCAACCTGATTTCTCTCAAGTTTACAAAATCTATAATGTTTCCATCATTGACAGGAGCATTACAGGCAAAAAAAAATATGTCTATATGCATTTCCAAAATAAAAATATCCATGCATTCCTTTTAGAAATCTATCAGAAATTGTACGGAGCTCTAGTTAAAGACCTATAGCAGTCCTTGATACTAAAATTGTATGCAGTACTTTGAGTATGTACTATTTCATTTTTTTCCAAATCTGTTTATTGTGTTTACAATTCATTCAGAAGTTAAAAAAATAAAAATTAAAAAAATAGTTGTTTTCTTTCACTGAAATATCACCAGCATACCAAGGTGCCACAGCAGTCAGAATAGTAATGTTGACAGATATGTGGACAGGTTATATATAAACATGTGTATCCATAACTGTGTGCACAGCAAAGGCTGTGATTTAGTTTCCAATTCCACTAACTCTGTCCCATCATTCCCATGAGACGCACTGATCACTCAAGGCTGCATTTTGGGGTGATTGGTCCATTTTTGCACCATCTTGCTATTTTATAAGTGCCAACAGCATCCCACTTTGTATAACATGCCTGCAGTTCCTGCTGCATTCTGTCTTTAGTGCTGGCCAAGGCTTGCTTGTTTTCATATCACTTGTGCTCAGTGGGCAGTCTAATCAGCCTGCTTGATGGCTCCCCTGATTCTCATAGCTCCCACTGTGCTCAAGGTTGCAGTATATTAGTTTCAACACTAATATGAACCTAAAAGTATACACAAAGTATTTAGATAACACATGCAGATGAATTTACATATTCCCTAATATAACTTTATGATATTTATCTCAAATACTTAAACACAGAAACTGATATCTTAAATATACAGATAGACTCACTGATGAATTTAGTTTTGTTGTTATAAATTAGGATTCTTTATATAAAACAAAGAAGGAAATATTATCTAAAATATATATTGATGAACACATTTATTAAAGTGAGTTACTGATATTAAAGGTATTAATTCCTCTTTAAAATATCAATTTAAGCTGTCACAGTTCCACCTATTTAGTCCATGAAACACCAACTTAAGAATTGCTTCCAAGTTCCTGATCTTTGTAAACCCTTGTTTTCAAGAGCTATTCAGTATCCATTTGTTTTCCATAAATAAATAATAATAATAATAAAAAAATAATAAAAAGGAGTAGGGAGGTTAGGTGGGGCTGTGATTTTTGAGATATAGCATCATGATGCAAAGTGACAAACAGTAGGGCATGTCTCTGTAAAATGCTCTATATTTTAATATGAGGCAATGCTGATACCTAAAGAACCTATAACATAAACCTTTCACAAATCAGAATTGTCTTTAATATGAGCCTATAGGCTTTTCTGATAGATTAAAATGTCTTTATAAACAGTCTAGCCAACATTAACAAATGTAACCTAATTCACTACATATAGTTGAAACATAGTCATGTATCTTATTTCATTCCTGTTGCAGTATTCCTGTACCATAAGAGTTATTGAGCATAAACAAACATTTTGTTTTCCTTCTACTTTGCCTGCTTCACCTCACAGTTGCTGTCAATGAAGTCCCACTGTAATTTTTGTGTTTTTCAGACCTATACAACAGGTGTCCTTCTGGTTACAGAAACAAGGAATTATATGAAAAAGGAACAGTGATAATCCTGAATTTTCAGTTTCTCCATTACCATCTGCCACAAATCTGAAATACAACAAACAAACAAACAACAACAAACAAACAAACAAACAGCTTTAGAGTATCTATAGGTATTCACATGGATTCTCAGACTTGTTTTACCATCAGTTACAGAGGTATCAGCAACCCTCTTAATTGCTCTCAGACTTTCCAGAACAAAGAGATTATGACAGTTGAAGAGTATAGGGTTTATTCAAGCAAAGGGGCCTCTGAAAACTGGAAACTCTGACCTCTTTGATCAATAGCTGGAATACCTTCAGGATATTTTCTAGAGGTTGAATCCAGCTGTTGTAGCTGCTACCTGGTCCTGCAGCACTGAATGAAACCATAACAACATATCAAGAAATAGGACCTATATTTTTAGAGAAAATACTTTGTTAATAAAAATGAAAAGGAAATAGAAAAAGAGATACAGTCAGGTTATAAAAAGAACAAATAAAATATTACTCTGAAGGAAATTTTGCTTGTATTTTTCAAATGCAATATCTGGAAAAGATGTTCTGCTGCATTTCTATCTCCAGTAGATATTAACTTCATGCATAAAAGCTGTATCAAAATGGTGTTACATTAGCAGAAGTTGGGAAGTGTCCAATTTAATATGATGTGATACATGACAACAAATGCCTCAGTTGTGTACCAATTCCCTTTTACATACATTTTATATTCACTCTCCTCATTTGTTCTTTTGTTTCTGCTCCCTTCTCCCTTTACCCAAATAATTCTCACTAAATGGAAGCCTGTAGGAACTGGAAGCTTCAACTTGCATTGACTTAAAAGTAGGAGACTGTTTTATAAATTCAACTATATATAAAAAATGAAACTATACTCAAAATATGGATGTTGTATGCATGCAATAAGTATTCCCTTATTACCATGATGAAATCATTTGTATCTGATCAAGATAAATTCCAGTATCCCTATGATAAATTCCTTCTCCCCTAGAAAAGAATACAAAAGAGTTGATCTCTCTATTGGCATTTATCTTCTCTGATGTGGAGGGATAAGTCAAGTGCAATAGTCACTAGTGACTTATTATTTCTCTCCTCAGAGGTGAAGATGAATGTCATAAGGGAGATAAGCCGTCATGTGCATACATTATTATACATATAACATTGTGTATGAATAAAGAGATATTGAACACATGAACATTTTCTCTTCCTACTTTTCTGTACTTAGAGTATGGTTAAAGAAAATTAGAAGATGCTGCAAGTTCACATTGAAATGAAAAGCTTCAAATGTTTTAATATTTCCTTCAACACTAAAGCCTGTCATCAGAAAAACAGATATGACCTCTGTCTCTCTTTGACTAAGAACTGTTTGACAGAAGCACTAGACTGGGACCACAGGTACCTGAAATTTATCTACTTGTTCTGCTGAAGATTTCTCTTTTATTCTTTGATACTTAACTTTATGTGACTAAGTTCTCCATCTGGTAAACATAATATTCATAGCTCTTGCCTCTTTAGGTGCTGTGTGAACACACGCAAGATAATAAGGTCAAACAGCATTGTATTAGAAGATGTGTACCCATCTGGGAGACATGTCTGATATTTGACTGGCTTATTTTAAAGTTTATCTAGAGAAAAGAAATGTATCTACACCTAAGGATGTCTATAGTGTGTGAGGAAAAAAAAAAATTATCCAGGTGTTCTGTCTCTAAAAGTAATTACAGAAACCTAGAAAAGAACATCAGAACAAGGGAGTCTTAGTGTTTCTTTTTATGATGAAGGGCTTCTAGCCATACTGAATTATGCTGGACCTTACTGAGGATGCCAAACTCGTATTATTCCTGCAGTCCTCTCATCACCTGCTGGAAAATTTCTGCTCTTAAGAGTAGAGGGAGAAGGGGGATAGGCAGCCTACACAGCAGTGAACAATGCAAAAATCTCTGATATGGCCCAGCTGTGTCACATCATTCAGGATGCCGAAAAAATATTATGAGGTATCCTATGATGGGATAAGAGAGGTAATGTTGTAGGCAGAGGTAGGTTATTTAGGCACAGTTGATAGCAGTTAAGGGAGGCAAGAGAGGAAACATCAAAATCCTGTAGGAAAAAAAAAAAAAAAAAAGACATGGGGAGCCTCTATAGGTCTACAGAGGTCACCTGCTACCTAGATTGCTCTCTGGTCTTATATGGTAATTATTTGTTCACACAGATTAACAGGTGATGACATCTGTGATATAGTAACTCTAAAACAATACATTTGAGAAGCAAAACTAAAGAACTTGACTCCTTAGACAAGCTATTTTTGTCCTAAACCAAAAAGTGGTGTATTTAATCTCACCAGTTTGGTAGCATGACACTTGAATATAAACTAGCAAAAATGCATCGTATCGTACAAGTATCGTAATATTTACATGTATTGTATATGTATTGTAACATTTAGAAGTATGTTTGCTTTACTGATTTTAATGAAGTATGTGAGACTTGTGCCATATTATTGTACTGGGTCTGGCTGGAATATTAACTTTCCCTGCAGCAGCCCATACAGTGAGCTCTGCACTTGTAGCTGGAACAGCAGTGTTATCACACCAGTGTTGTGTCTACAGCTGAGCAGTGCTGGCATAGCATTGGGCCTCTCTCTAACCCTCCTAAAGGGTGGGCAAAAAGTGAGAAGAGAAACATCAACAGGGCAGTTGACCTAAACCAACCAAAGGGATATTCCATACCATACAATGTCACACTCAGCAATAAAAGGTGGAAACAGGAAGAAGAGGGGAGGGGTGGGCTTTCATTGTGAAAACGTTGGTCCTCCTCACGAACACCAGGTATGTGCGTTGAGGCCCTGCTTCAAGGACGTGGTCAAGCATCGCTCATTTGTGGGAAATAGAGAGTAATTCTTTCCTCTGCACTTACACGTAGCCTTCATTTGTTTTATTTTTTGTTTTCCTCCTTTTTTTTTCCTTTCCTCTTCCTTTTCCCCTTTCCTTTTTTTTTTTTCCCTTTAGTTAAATTGTTTAGTTCATAATAATCGTTCTTTAATTATTATTATTATTATTTCCCTTTAATTAAATTATCCTTATCTCAACCTGTGATTTTTCTTTGCTTTACTTCTTCCCCTCCTCATCTAAGGAGGGGGAGTGAGAGAGCGGTTGTGGTGTTTAGCTGCCCAGCACAATTATGGTAATGGTGGTGAATGACAAAGGGTGTAAAACCACCACAATTATATTGATGAAAACCACGTGTCATATGATCAACAAATAATCCCTTCAGCCTGAAAAAAAAAAGAAAAGTAAAAATAACAATACTAAAAATAAAATAATAAAAAAGAGGTATCAACCTTTTATACAGTACCAACCAATATATACAGATATATTCCAGAATATTTACGTAGACAGACAGAGAAAATGGAATGAAAACATTTATTTAAATTACTCACCTGATCTTTGGGTCATTAATTTGTTGTCATTGCTATGGATTAATAAATAAGATAAAATCTATTCAATACAAATTATAACGATTTATCCAAAGTTTACATTAAAGGAGAAGGAAAACACAGCATATCCTGTGCTTTGTATCGTTATACAGACTGTTTAGAAAGAATATAATAGAGTGACATTCAGTAACATGATGTTCTCCAGAGAATGCAATTAAATCAAAGCTGTGCATTGAAGACAACAGTCTTTCTTGCTGAATTCATATTTTTTAGAACATAGCTTCATTATATTCAATAAAAATAGAATATTTTTCAGAATGCTATTTGAGGAACAGATACACAGTCTATAATGCATAAAGGGTAGAGTTTAAGTAAAAATCTGTCCTCATTAATTTATTTGGAGCCAGGTTTAGTGCCTGTGATAATATATTAGAAAAACATAGCTGGATTAAACAAGACACTAAATAACATTCATATCTTTTTAAAAATAAATAATTTTAAGGAGACTCTATACACCTAGTCAGAATGAGTGCAGTGAGTGTTGGCCAACATTTTCCTATGCTACTTTGATAACATTCGAATTGCATATCTAATATGCACAATACTCAGGTACCCATGAGGTAGACTACTTTGATCTGAGACTTTCAATACAAGAAAGTCACCTGACTGTCAGCAGATCCTAGATTTTGATGTTCAAAAGCCACTGTCATCATTATCTCGCCTTGCTTTCTGTGTGACACAGAATACAAATTTTCACCTAATAATTGTTGCATAAGAACTAACATCTTGTGGCTGAACTGTAACCTCTCTTTCCAAAGGCCCTTTCCAAAGGCCACACAAACTTGATTTAAAAACATAAAAGACTGGATAGTCAACCACATTGGTTGGTAATACATGCAACAGATCCTTAGTGTTAAATATTTCCTGTTTATTTCTAATCTAGATATAACTAACTTAAGCTTCCGACAATTGAATTCTCATTACCTCTGTGCTAAAATAAAGAGCCCTTTGATTAGAAATCTCCTTCAAATCTAGGTATGTACAGAACAAAATCATGTCACGATTTAACTTTTTTCTCCATAAAGTAAATATTCTGTAGTTATTGCAATCATGGTAAAGTATGTTTTTTAGCCCTTGTGAAGCAGCACCTTGGCTTTCTCTATAAAACGTTATTTTTTTTTCTTTATTTTAACTGTTACTTTCAGGCTAAAATAAAACAAGTATTGTCATAAACATTTAAATCCATGCACAAAAATTGTATCCACCATAGAGCAATTACACTTCTGACTGCAGTATGTCACTACCAAATAGTCTATCACTACTTAATGTACTTCCTTTGGCCTGATCAGATATGCCAAAATAAAAAAAAAAATATTGTTTTTGAACTATTTTTAAACTATTGTGTTATTGGTTGGTCTTCAAAATATAAAACAGTATCTTTAAAACTAATCCATTTGTAGAAAACAAAACCTCTTTCCAGTTTGCATGAATGTAAAATTTGTAGGCTTTTTATTTGTGCAAACAAGTCTTTTTTTTTTCTTTTTTTTTTTTTTTTTTCACACACACATGCGCACACACAAAAACACTTTCCGAATAGGCATATTTACATTCTAAAATATCAGCCATTTGCATCTGGAAGCTTCAAAATTTTTTCTAATCATTTACAATGAGAGATTTGCCTTTTTATTTTCCCAAGGGCTTGACCCTTTGTACGTTTATTCAATTGGTATTACTCACCTTCCAGTGACAAATGTTGCTGTAGTTGTGACATCTCAGTATTTGAGATATAGGAAGAGGAGAACGTTGCCAGTTCATGATAGAACAAGTTTTGCCCAAAATATACTCTTTGCATTGGAGCAGCAGCTGAATGATAGCAAACTGTCCAAGAAGCCAAGGTCTGTAAGCTAATGCTCCTCAAAAGTCTGTAGCAGAGGATATGAATTCTAATGCAAAGACTGAAGTGTTTCAAAACATAGTAGTACATAATACATGGTACACTAACCTACATCTAGGACAGCAATCTAGCAGATTAAATTGTAGAACATTACAATGTAATTTAGAAGAAAAAAAGAATCCTGAATTGTATTTAATTTGCCATCTATCCTTTGGAAGAAGATTTGTGTTTCTGGATTTTTTTCTTCTCTTTCTTTTCTTTGAGTACTGACATGAATGGCAGCTTCCTGTTCTCTGTGACTCATGCAATCAGATTATCTAACAGCAAAATACAGTTTACCAGCTCTTGTAACCATCAAATTTTTACACTTTTTACACATTTAGCAGTCCATGTAGATTCTTTGTCTGAAGGGTTACTGCTAATAAGTAAACACTTATCCTGTGTTACAGAAACAGATTTCATGGCCCAATGGCAAGCTAACAGACATCCCTCACTGTTAGAAGTGGTTCTGCTACTAAGGCCAGCGGGACATCTGGCTTCACACGCATAGCCCTGCCTCATGTGGGAGCACTGAAAAGTCATATTTTCTTCCAGGTAGCCCTCAGTTTAAGAAACCGGTATTTCAGTGACATCATACACAAGTCCACCCCATTCCTCTCCAAGTAAGAAAATGAGTTCACAAAGAACCACAAGATTAACATCCAAGACTACTATCTATAAGTAAAAGAGGTTGGAGGAAAAAATATTTCTCCTTGTCTCAAACACTTTTTTTAGAAAGCTGGTTTAATATCTTTGTACAGTAGTTTTTTGTTTGTTTGTTTTGTTTTGTTTTGTTTTTTTCCTGATCTGTGAGTGCTTTCTTTAACTAAATAGGCTATAAAACACATGGATATATGCAAAATTTTAACAGACGCTAAGACCCATCATGGCTCATACAGCTTCTGATCCTAGTTTTGGCTCACTTTTTAAATTAAGTTTATTTCAAGTTTGACATTCAGTCTTAAAATTATAGGCTGGTGGCAAGGAAGGAATTAATTAAGTGTTATACATCAAGTAAAAGAAATAAATAAACGAACAAACAAAAACACCTGATAAGTGTCCACCTGACCAAACAGTGGTCTTCTGATGTAGGGTGAGTTAGCCATAATAAAAACTGGTAAAGCTGTGTACAACAAAGACCCCAGATATTCTGCAGACTTTTATTTGCAGCTGATTATCTCAGTTACTAGAAATTCAAGAGAGCTGTTACAATGAGCCATGAGGCTCTACTGATTACTGAACTCGAAGGAAATATTCCTTTTACCTCATTAGGTTTTGGATTAGGTATTAAGTCAATAAGATTTCATTGTCTAGATTTTTGCATAAGAATAATGTTGTAGCTCCTTCAGCTACAGCAAGATGGGTAAGCCAATGGAAGGATTTTTTTTTTCTTGTATTGTGGCAACAGTGCAACTCACCATTTGTCACAGAATTACATCATAACATGCAACCAAAAGCACTCCTCAATAGGTTTTAAAGACATGTTCATTAAACTCTGCATTTCTGTGGTGCATTCTTAAGTGATAGGAATAAATAGGAATATATTGGTCTTAAAGGAAATAATATTGAAAGTATAACTATGCCCAAAGTACTTTATTCCAGCTTATGTTTTTATTTTCGGTGAGAAAAAAATATCCTTCTCTGATCAGTCAGAAACTGATGAATTTTATTTGCAAAATAAAAAGTTCTCCATCTTTGTTTCCAAATTGCAAAATTAATATTTTGGCTTATATCCTGATCAACAGTTATTTTGTAGGAAAATGATTCTACCTAAGATCATGCTTTGCTTTTGTTCATCAGTCAGTCCACAATAGCTACACATTTAAATCAAATATTGCAAGAAAAGAAAGTGCCATCTTTTCATTATTGAAAATTTTCTATGGCAAATTACAGATCAACATGAATTAAAATAGGTAGGTTATAAATCCCTTGAAAATAAGGTTTATAATGGAAATGCTGACAGACATTTAATGATAGAAGCAATAGCTGGCACCACAGTAATAAAAGGACTTAAATGAAAAAAATAAATCTGTATGGTTCACAAAAGGTTGTAGGTTTCAGGGTTAGGCTATGGAGACTCAATGTAAAGATGTTAATATACTCAATTCATTATGATGCTTCAGTGTCATTTACAAAACATCCCCGAAACACAGCTTTCAGTCATACTGTGAAAGAATCTGAAGGAAGAAACATTTATCACGAGTGTTTTACTTTCCTTCCATGATCAAATCACTCAGATGAGTCTTCCTAGTGCCTAAGATTCAGTTAACAAAACAGCCTGCTCAATTACCATGCAAACAGCAACCTCTACTCTACATCAAAACAAACACAAAGCCCAACTACAAACATATAGTTATTGGAACCCTGTCATCCAGTTTCTGATGCTCAGATAAGATTTCCATTCACTCTTGACAAAATATCTTTCCCCCAGTGTGCAAAATGGGATTGATGGGCACTGCTAGGATGTTGAGGCTAAGTGCAGCCTTTATCCTATGTAGAACCAGTAAGCTAACAGCTAGTGAGATACTCAAATCAGCAGATGTAGTAGTTTTCTTTTTAAAAGGAAATGTACATGTAGGTGCATTAACACTTCTTTTACATCCTCCAGCTCAGATTAAAAATTAAAGCAATGACCTTAGACTTCTCTTGGTATTAGAGTAAAATATTTTCTATTCATTCAAAGGGCAGAAAGAGCAAAAGATGCTTTGCTTTTCTTCTCCTTTTTTTTTTTTTCTTTTTTTTTTTTTTTTTTTCTCTCCTCCATCCGCTCTTCTCTTTGCTTCTGTTTAATTTTTCCCCATGTTTTTGCTGGCAGTGGTGTTTTTGACTCAACTACTCAGAAACCCACTAAGGTCTATTTGCAATCCCCCAGTAATAGCAATTTGCAGATGTAACTAGCCACTTACATATTCCTGTCTCCAAATAATAATGAGCCAGGTTTCCCTCAAATAGCTCCACTTGGTAATCCTTTCATCTCTATTCTGCTCCATTTCTGTGGAGCATTGTCTACAGGGAGAGGGATGCAAACTGAAAAGGAGCAATTGTGTGTGTCTGTGTGTGTTCTTCCTCCTTGCCTATAAAACTCAACCCAAACTGTCAAGGTGACAATCCAAAAACGATAATCAAAACCACTTTTTACATTCCATCTTGTAACTGCCGCAGGCAAGTTCTAAAGGAGATGCTAACAAATCCCTAAGAATACCAGGTATTAAATATTTGATATAACCAGAAATGTATACAATAGACATCAAACTTATGTTGTATATCTCTGTAATTTCTATACCTTAGGTAAACAACCATATTTCAATAAGAAAATAGTCTTAGATATATATTTGGAAATCTACACAAAAATATGTTTACATTTTAGAAACATCTCTGTTGTTTCTATGATGCAGCTACAACAACAAAAACAAAAAGGGATTTTGTTTGGGAATATTATCTCCCATAGATGCACTGCAAGAAATATTTTCAAGGGTGCCTGTTTGCATCTTTACAAGTATTTGCTTTAAAGAGATCTTATATTCATACTACAGCCTGTCTTAAAAATTGTAAGGCTTCTGATTTACAAAATAGTTTATACACATGCTTACAGTCTGTATTTTAAAAATTTCCTAGACTTATGCATTAAGATTCATATCATTTTTATACAGTGTCCTTCATAGAGATCATTGATGAGGCTATATAGAAAGAGGAGACCTTATGAGTAAAAGGAGAAGGAAAGCTCAAGAAGAGGGGTACACTGAGGTTACTCTGCTTGAGAGAGTAAGATAAATATGGCAAGCCAGTAGAAAGACTGACCTTGCCCTCAACCTGTACAGTCAAAGGGAGGAGAAAAGTAAGGGGCCTTAAAAAGACTTGGTCACAAAGGAGGCTGATGGTAAATAAATGAAATGTAAGCAGGTGAGTGAACACATGATCCACTTAACATGTGTCAGCTAAGCCATATTGATTGCATGTGTGTGTGTAGCTCAGGGTAGATGTAAGATAATTTGACCTAGCTCATATGTTGCATTGAAGTAATTCACTTTTGTTTGTGGTAAAAAGCATACGTATGAGCAGTTATTATGAAGGTAATTTCCATGTAACTTTAGACTCCTCCCATGTGGAAATCTTTATCTTAGATATTTCTTCTAGACACTCTTTATATTCAATGGAGATAACTAGGCACTTGGAGGACATGATTCATCTGGTGTATGTTAGACATCTACTATAAAATGCACCCTAAGACTGACAATTTTTTTTCCCACTGATTACAGGGAAAGTCAAGATGACTAGTTCAGATGTAGTCATTTACCCTGGCTCAGACAATTCCCCCTAATGAGCAACAGATGTAAGGTACCTTGTTACACTGCAGTAACTTAATCACGAGCCTAAGATCGTGGAATTAACAGCCAGGGGTGGGGTCCTGCTAGGATAGAGAATGCTCTCCAAACACAGCTCTACATAATATTATGCCATACATTTAAAGGGACCAACAAAGAGGGAAAGGAAAAAAGAGTCACAGAGATGTGGAGTGAGTGTCTCAAAGTCATTCAAAAGGTATGTATCCGGTTCAGTGATTTGCCATTGAGCTACACTACCTGTAGATGAAAGTAGAAAAAAGTACAAGGCAGTAGGAAATTTTACCACCTCTTCCCCTCCACCTTCTAAGGATGGATTAGTGCACAGTTTATTAAGTTGAAGTTAAAAACAACTGTAAATACTATTTGGTCAGTTGCTCCCCTTATTGTGCAGTGCAAAGTTCACAAAGATGCTCCTCATATACCCCATTCACAGCATTACAAAATAACTGCATTAGAAGGTTTAAGGCCACAAGACCCCCAAGTAGAGTCCTTTCAGGCTAGCAAGCCGTACAGTACTCACCTATAGTACATATGGCAGTAACAAGTTACAAACACATTTACTATTAGAATAAAGTACTGAAGTACTAAGTGAAGTGTACTGGTAGCATCTGAAAAGCCCAGGCAACCAAAAGTTAGGTCAAAGTATCCAGAGCACTGCACTCATGTGCAGTCTAGAAGGGATCACTTCTAGAGCTGTAAGGTCTGACTTCTACTGACTGTTAAATGTCCTTGAGATTTGGTTTAAGAGTTCCACAATCACAGACACACTCTTTCTTATAACTGATTACAGGCCATTTAAGATATTTTTTTTTGGCACTGTGATTTTCCAGTGTTGAACATAGTCTGTGGAGCAGAGTTGTGATATGTTCTTGCTAGTACTGTATTTATGAGGGAAAGCAACTGTATTCTGCAGGAACTAGAAATTTCAAGGATTCTTCACACTTCAAATCTGATAGGGTGCAATGTAGTAGACAAGCCTGAAGGGATTCTCAGTTATGGATCACTGTAACAAAGTCTACATTTAAGAAGAAAATTCTCCAGCTGAGATGATAAAACAAAATATTTCCAGTTGCTGCTGTCTGAAGGACAGAAGAGTCTGATATGAACTGAGATTCTGAATAGGCATGTCATCCTTAGCTTAGGGAGAGAACAGACTTAATCAGTTCCTAAAAATTCTGCCTTCCACATTTCAGGATCACAGCTGGCTTCCACTTAAGAAGCCTACCCCAAGACTGAAAGAACAAAGCAATAATTCTGTTTGCATCCAGTGAAAGACATCACCCCAGACTGAACTGACTTTATCAGTTTGCTTGTGGGCTTAGTAGAAGCATAGAAGAGAGGGCAACAGAGGGCTAAGCCCTGAAAGAGACCCCAGCAGATCAGGGAGCAAAATGGACTGCGGAAATGATGTTCTTTGGGTTATCCTGGCAGAAATTGAATTGCACATAAAGTACTATGTACAGATTTTTCTAATGACCTACTGCATACAGGTATGTTCAGGGAACTAGCCAGATTTGGTGATGCAACAAGCCATGCTTGAATTTTTATACCATCATGACTGGATAGAATGATATTTGGTCAAATATAACATGGGAGACTGGGTTTGTTTTTTAAAAAGACAAAAAAAAAAAAAAAAAAAAAAAAAAAGGATTGCTGTGAAAGCCAAGTTCTGCTTTTGTAAATGTAAATACTATGAATCTATACATTTCCCAGCATTTCAATGACATAGGAAGTTATTGTATTATTAAATAACTGAAATTGAATAATTAATAACTCCTTGGTTTATTTTTGATCAGATTGAGGTGGCCAGAGGCTGTGGTGTGGAAGGACTTATAGCAAAGGCAGGAGGAGGGTGCCCAACAGTAGTCCCCAAATCCCAGTTTCCTGCCACCTGAAGAGAAAAATCCAGAACTAAATGTTTCATATGATTTTATTTTCCTGCAATGCCAGCCCATTCATTTGGGACCAAGTAAAAAAAAAATAAAATGATATATGTGAATATAAGGCTTCCCAGAGAGTTTTAAAATTTATTTTTAAAATTTGTATTGGTGCTGTACATTATGCTCTATTTTCAGCCACTGATATAAATTGCATCTGCAGTCCAAGAGGGTGGAGCATGACAGGTAGTGAAGTAGCATTTTAATTAAACACACACACACTCACACAAAGTCTTCTGAAATATGTTGCAATGTGTTCAGTTCAATAAGAAGGCACAGAAGGAAATTAAATCTGGGTACACATATCCTTGCTCTACAGCTTCTTCTGCTAAAGGAACAAACCCAGCCTCATAAGACTGAATGGCTCCATTTCATTTATTCTTTTGTGTGAGGTACGAGGAGGACCATGTGCCCTGCTGTATGGCTGGGATGCAATGCCCACCATGCTGAACATTTTTCTGGTCATTCAAGGCATCATGACTGCCTCATCTTCCAGTATCTTTCCAAGGGAACTTAGACCAAGAAGTACAAAGAAATATTCAGAAATATTCCCATTATTTTGTTTCTCAATATTTATGTTACAAACATCTCAGCGATGACCCAAGAATACACAATGATCTCAGAGGTAGTTAAGTACATGTGTAGACATACAGAACTTTTTTTTTTTTTTTCTTTGATTGTTCTATAGAGATGCTCTCCTGTAACGAAAAACACAGTGCACGCGCACACACGCACATGCACACAGACACATGCAGAATGTAAGAGTCAAACTAATGTGAAATTCTTTGCTGCATTTACAAGAGCTTGACTAAGACCTTCATTCTTTCAAGTATCTAGGATTTCAGGAGCAGAAAAGACCTTTATTTTATATAATCTGAGCTTTCTACGCAGCAGAAGCCATAGGCTTTCATGCAGTTGCTTCTGTTAACCCTTGGTTTTGTCATTCAGAGTAAACAATAAGATTGACTTTTCAGAAAAAAAAAAGGCGGGGGGAAGGAATGAAACGTATGAAATGTAGATCCTGGAGATAATTATGTTTGATGCACTATGTCTTCCTCCTTACTCAATGCTACCTTTTTTATATGTTCTGATATGTCAGCAAATGAAGGGACAGGGAAAACCTGATACAGATAGTTTACTGCAAGTCTTAAAAAGTGATTAAGAATATGGACCCTTCTTTTGCTTTCAATTATATCTGTTTTGTTGTTGTTGTTTGTTTGTTTCACGATTTCCACAATCCTTCCCCACCACAATGCTGAAGTTATTTGCAATCTAGATGTACTGTCCCAAATTCTGATTACTTCTGTCCCAAATTCTGAATATTTCATTACGATGTGCCTGATTTAGGGGTGTTCGCCCTTCTTTTCAATGATGTTCTTGTTGCACAGGAATAAATGTGACATAATTAACCCAACACTCATTCTGTGTTGATAAGTTTCACTTTTCACCTAAATATCACTTCTGGGCAATTGGTGATATGAAACATTGATCTGTTTGTTACTGATATACTGATAATATAATTATTTTGAGCCGTACATATTGTTTTGTATTCTGTAAATATATAGCAAATTTTGCTAATAATTAATTAATTTATCAATACCAGGAACTAAATCTCTGATGTTGAAGAATGTTGCTTGGGGTGAGTTTCACAGATGCCACAGCCTCTTTCTGAAGCCTTATCTGTTCTTACTTGCTCTATGCTTGATAAGTCACAAAAGGCTGTTGGTTCAGGATGCTGCCAATGAGATTTGGCTGCAAGTGTGGCTGACCTCTATTCCTGGTGTATTTAGACAACTAGTAAAAGACAGTAATTAGGACTTGCTGAGTTTGTGTCATGTCTCTTGTCACAGGAGCATTAGAAATGAGCATTAGAAATGAATGTTTTGAGAAGTGGGGCTGCCAATCAATTATTTGAAAGTCTACATTGGAGCTCTATGTTTGTGAAGCCCTTTCAAATTTGATGTTAACTTCAAAGAAAGGGAAAGTCCTTTGTCATCATTATATATTTAAAAACAACCTTTATTTGGAGGAAATGTGTCACTCTTACATTAATGACCTCTAGAGGGGAGAATTCATTCAGAAAAAGAGTATGATTCAAAGCTTGACTTTTCCATGCATCTGACTTCTGGCCATACCTCTCATTTCTTACTAAACTCTTTTTATACATTTTTTTTTGCTTTGGTTGTGGGCTGAAGAAAACTTTAAAGCAATTGCTATTACAGAAAATATGTAAGACAGAATAAGAAAATGACCTTTTGCTAATTTGATATTCTGAATTATTTCATGCAATCCACATTGAGGCTCTTCTGAATTTTAAAATAATCAGAAATTACATTTCAGGTTCTTGAAGGTCATTTGTTTACCCTTTAATGAGCTCAGTTTGTAGTAACATTTGGGGGAAAAAAAAAAAAAAAAGAAAAAAAAAAAGATAGACAACCACCAGAAGTAAGTGTTGCATGGAGAAAGTTATATAGTCATAATGCTGGTTTACTGCAGTAAAATTTCTCAATCTACCAGCAGAATACAGCATTTGTACAGCCATATAATCCCATGAGGTGTGAGCAAGACAGCATCATGTAAACTCAGCCAATAATTTCATCCAGGATATAAAATACACTGTGACTTATGTTGGAGTTACATGGTGCTGACAAGAGGTGATAGTGATGTTTAGCAATAATAATATTGCTAATTACATCGCTATAATAAAGATATAAATAATGCTATTAGTTCCTCTGTAGCATAACACATCCTTATGGCATTGTAAACACAGATAATATAGCTGGCAAGCATCCGTTCTGAAGCATGACAACATGGTCAGAAGAGAGTCTGTAGTCAAGTGGAAATAAAAGAACCAAAATGTCATTTTGATCCGCTACTACATGACTTCTGTAGTTTTGCATAGCATTTTCTTTGAAAGTCTCACTGACTATACACATATGATGAAAGCAAATAAGGTTTAATGGAAATATTCATTTGTAGGTTTCAGCAATACTTCTGGTGCTCTTTTATGGGAAAAAAAATAATAAAACTGTCCAAAACTAAATCACAGAATCATAGAATGGTTTGGGTTGGAAGGGACCCTTAAAGATCCAGCCCCACTGGGCAGGGACACCTTCCACCAGATCAGGTAGCTCAAATCCCCATCCAATGTGACTTGAACACTTCTAATGTTGAGGAACCCACATCTTCCTTGCGCAACCTAAAACCAATCCTTAGAAATCAAATCAATCCTTCATAAATGTCAGATGTCTCCCAAAGCCATCACCTTTATTTTTGGAATCTTTAAAGCATCTATTATATTTTTTCACATATTGAAGACAGTTGACAAAATCTTGGTACATGTATATTTAATGATCCATATTTGTAATCAAATGTAATCATTTTTAGTGAGGATGATGCAGTTGCCAAATCTGTTATGGACGAGTTTTCTGAAAGTAGCAAATAGTACCTTTTATCTTTGTAGCATCTGTTAAAAAGCTACTCAATGGTATCTGTAGATATCACCTAATCTTTAGCCAGGGTGCACCTAGGGTGACCTAGACATCTAGTCAGAAAGCAGGCTTGCTTAACATTTTGCTTAAGCCTCCCTCCCCAGTGCGTTGAGGGAATTGCATCATGAAAATTATGGGCCATGTTTCAGAGTTGCACCACTTCCTCCACAACTGTAGTGCTGTTTGTAACCAAGAAAAATGCAGCAACAATGGGAAAAACAAGATTCTAGACACACTGATCACTTTTCTGAAGAGCAATAGACCAACAGTTTTCTCACCATCCCTAGCTCCATCTTCTCTGCTGTTTACTCGGTCAAATACTCCACACTTTTAAAGCACGTGCAAAGGATTACAGAAACCCCTATGTGCATCTCCAGAGAGCGTCCGGAAAGGGTTAAACAAAATCAACCCTGACAATGCTAGAAACAGTTCTCTCAGTGTGTGTTGGTTCACTGCTCCACAGGGCATAGCAGATGTTGTGTCTGGTAGTAAGAAGGGCCCAGGAGGTGTGAGCTGTCAATCACTTTTTTTCCTAACTACAGGCTGTGCTATGGATATGAAGCACGACTAAAACAATCTGTCTCAGCTGGGGTGTGTGAGGTATCAATAACCCTTGGCAGAGGTGTCAAGAGCCTTGCTGGAATCAAACTACCCTGCTGACCAGCTGCTTAGCAAGTTAACAAGGCAGCATTCAGCACTCACTGCCCTCCCTGTGCAACAATTAACACAACTGGAGCAGGACTCTGCTGAAATTCGTAAGGAGCCTCGCTGCATCGCCCTTGCACTTGTGACAAAGAAATACACAGAGCTTTATTCAGAAGCATTCAGAACATGCAAGGACTGAAAAACTAGGATGGGGATTTTATTCTTGAATCAAACATTTGGATAAATATTAGGAATACAGAGCAAATCTGAATGGACTAAACAAAAATGGATTTAGAAGGTGTTTTTGCACACAAGGCCAGCATCTGTAGAGAGTAGCGGGGAAAAGAGCTCCAGTAAGGAATAAATTGTGTTCAGAAGCTAGAGCAAGGTAAATTTAAACAACAGCAGGAACAAACAATATAATGAAGGAGTTCCATTGCACTAGCCATCCAAACAATAGCTGCGCAGTGGCTTGTTACAATCATCCACATGGTTGGTTATAGTATTATATAACAATGAGATTGTAAAACGAACAGGCGACAGTTTGAGAGTCTTAAGCATTTTACACTCATGGGTCATGTACTACTCAGCCTTATACTGGTATAAATGTGAAGTAATGCCATTAAAATCAATAGCTTCATGGTGGTTTAAAAGAGAAGGATCTGGCCCCTTTGTAGAGCATTATCCAATTTTTCATTTTACAAACTGCTAACTCCAGCTCTTGGAGTTAATGTTTTTCCCAAGCCCCAAACACATTTTTTTTTGTTTTGTTTTGAAAACTGAATTACTTTCAAGTCTTTTTGTATTCTACATTGCTTTATTTTGTGGTTTTGTTCTCAAGGGCATCAACCAGTGATTATATACTGTTCCATTCTGAAAAAAAAATAATACATGGTGTACAGCAAAACATGAATATTAGCTTTAAACAATTTAATGTTGTTTGTCTTTGCTTTGAAATTCAATAATGCCATCAGCCCATAAGACCTTTTAGAGCAGAGTATTTCACACAGTGAAAGCTGCTTTCTGCTACAAAAGCACAGCAGCTGTGGCTCCTGCAGATACTCTTAAAGACAGATATAATAAAACACTGGGAGGGAGTAGGTCGACACAGGAGCATGAAATGGACGAGATGAAGCCCTTTGTCACAATCAAATAGGCTGTAAAGTTACTATAGTAACATACAGTATTAAGCTCCAGGTGGATTGACTTAATGTTGACTAAACAAAAAGAGGTTAACGAAAACCAAACCAATAATTATTACACTCTCTCTACCAAATGTTTGCCAGGATGCCCTTATTTTGATTTAGCCACGCTGCGCAAAACACGGTGTTGGCTGTTCTGTGTTCTGGTGAGCAGTTCTCATATAAGAGAACCTATAAGATGCAAACACATTCAAAGCTGTAAGAGGGAAGTGGACAGTTTTACCATGCCTGTGAACACTGGCAAAATCCAGGCAAAAGACCATGACTGAATTAAACTATGTCAAATGTGTAATTTTTTTTTTTTTTTTCCTTTTATTTTTTTTTTCCCTTCAGGATCACCCACTTCCACAGTGCAAGCAACATGGAGAAAAAGGGGATGTCAACATTCATTCTGACCTACCCAAGCTAAAAGAATGATATGTGGAAAAGATAAATGCATGTAGAGACACTATTTTAATCTTCCTCTTGAAAACTAGATTTTGCATCTAAAAAAAAAAAATAATGAAGAGAGCTTTCCCAAATTATAAATTGTATCTTCAGCATGAAATAGGAGTTCATCCTGCCCTCAGCATTTATTTTGAATTATATTCTTTTCTGTCAAATGAAGATTCATGACAATATAGGAATGGGGTCTCCAGATATTCTCCTGGCTGCTCCACCACTCTTTCACTCTTTATGTATCAAGGAAAGCTCTTCAGCTTCTAGAAGAATATCAAAGTGATAGGAAGGCTTGTCTTGACTCCAGTGGCCATTTCTTTCACTCCAATTCAGTCTGGAAATTAAATTATCTGAGGATTTACATGTAAGTGAAATTTCTAGTTTTATTCTGAAACTTCTGATGCTTTCAGAATTCACACCTTCTACATAACTACAGTTTCATGTGTCTAGTATAGTTAGTGAACTATAAATTTTTAAAGGTTGTTATTGAAAGAGGGAGGGAGATCATATTGGTTCAAATTGAACAACACAGAGTAGGGCTTTCTTTGATAAAATGCAGAAGGTAAAAATCAGAAACTTACTTGCAAAACTGGCAGAAATTTCTCATCTGCATCATAAACTTAGTCTCAATGAGGTTTGGATTAATACCACACTGTCAAGGAGAAAATAAAATATGCTTAATTGCATTCAGGACATTAAGTTTAGACTTGGTCAGTAAAGAAATAGGACAGAAACAGTTCTAATTTCCAAAAGAAGGCTTTAAGCTCTACTTGTGGATGTGGTTCAAGGACAACTTTAGAAAATACGAGTGATGAAAATATGAGTGATGGAAGAAGGAAATATCTGGAGGTCTAAATATTTGAGGAATTCCTTGTGGTTATTACAGTCTCTTGGCTGGTAGTATAAGAACCAGGAAAATAACATCTATTGAAAGATGATGGAAAGACTAAGCAGCTAGCCAGAGCCTGCTGGCAAAAGAAAGATAGGGGAAAAAAATAATAAAAAAGAAAAAATAAAGGGGGAGAGGTTACTTGTTTCAAGAATTTCTTCTCTGTAACTTGGCATAAAGATAATGTGGCCATACCACAGGAAATGCAGTGAGGTGTGGTCAGAGGAACTGTAATCAAGCTGAGAGGAAGTGGGTTTCAGTGGGAACAAATATCATCACTTGAAGATGTACCAAGTACTCCTGTTCAAATTCATAATGGAATGGCTTCCATTTGGATTAGATTTGTACAAGTACTTGGCATAAAGTGGAGCCATCACAATGACAGCACTGGAGCCTGAACAGCTTTTCCAAGGGCAGACATATTATGGGTACTGAAGGAAAAAAAAAACAAAATGCATATATAATGGACACATATATGAAGGTCCAAGTCTTTCAGTTCCTCTGGAGAAGTAATCTCTTATTAACAGCTACAGTACATCACAAACAATTCTGTATTTTTCGTGACATTTGGAAGACAAGGTATTTGAGGAGTTCCCTGTGACATTTGAGATATCTCTGCTAAGATGATCTGCCAGAATGTCCTGAAGACACTGAAATTAGGCAAAGGGAAGATCAGAGGAACTGATCCAGACAGTAATATCTTCACTTCCTTTAATCTGCTTGTAAGTATTTTTGAAACGGTCTACTACATTCTGACATGTCATCTTGTCTCCTAACTTTAAGTGGGACCTCAGATGTCTGCCACTGACAAGGTTATCCATATCTTCATCTTTAACTCCACAGATTTGACTTTGGCTAATGAAGAAGAGCATCTGAAGCACATAAGCTGTGGTTCAGAAATCTGATATAGGCATCACAGATCTGGTAAAGATCTAGGTCATGAGCACAGGAAGGAAGATGAACAGAAGGGGAGTGAACCCACTTCAATGCCTTCTGTCCCAGCACAAGGTAGCTGGGCAGGATGTTAACAAGGCATGGGCACAGGCCCTGCACACTTTGTGAACTGGTTACCTGAATGCAGGCAGAGGTAGACTCTACATAGAAATGCATTGAGTAAAAACTTCACCTGTGTTTATGAACTGCAGGAAAGATTTTATTTAACAATTTGTATAGAAATAACAACAGTACTATTCCGTCTTATATATTCTTACCATAAGGGTATGTGCCAATGTTTGGAGAAGGTATGTGGGAAAGTAGTTGGGTGTCTTATCAGGGTTTCTTTATCTATTTGCAGAATGTTCTCTTGTGGCACTGGAATATGTAACAGTGCTTGAAGAGAGGTTGGTACTTAATCCTGGGTAAATATACTGGTCATTGTGCTGTTTGAGATCTTTGCCTGCTCTTCATAGCTGAAGTTAATGTTACTGTGAACACTGGATATCCTTCCTTCTCCTTTGTTTCTAGAGTCCTAGACAAAGCTTACAATTCTGCTGTGTCAGGTCTTGGTTTTGGCTCTCTGTAGGGAGAGATTGGTAGGGAGACCAGGCGCAGCTGGGGCTCATCTCTAAGAGGAGGGTAGACAGCAAAGCTCCTTAACAGAGGAGCCACAGGGCAGGAGTCACCAACTTCCTCCCTCAACGGCCTCTTCTACCTTTCTGTGTCACCTGGGTCAGCTGACAGGATGGAAACCCTTCCCTGTCCCCTCCCAGACAGAGAAGATCACTTCTGAGTTGCATGGAAATAAGCAGCAATCCTGCTGCTGCTTCCTTTGGGTCCATGCTCCAAAGCAACAGCCCTGCAGTATACCCTCATGGTGATGCCCTCTGCATAATTGTACCCAAACCCCCTGCTCCAGAAACTTTAAGAAGACACTGTTTGCATCTTCAGTTTATTTTCCACAGTATTCAGGTGGCTTCTGGTTGTTCATTAATCAGTAAGGCTCAGCTGAATGCTTGCTTAGAGGTAACTTCAAATTAAAGGTACTGAATTTTCAGAACATTTAAAATACTTGTTTCTTCCTTTTTAACTCAAGAAATTCACACTGCTACATGGGCCTTGCTTGAGAGCCATTGTAGATTAAGAGACAGTTTGAATTATAGTCCTGATCCAAATACTACTGCTTCTGTGACTTTGGGCATGCCACTTAACCCCTCTGAGCCTTATTTTCCCTATTATCTGAGACTAATGGTATTTTACCTGTCTCAGACCACAAGGGAGCTATGAGGCTTAATTAATGTTTGCAAACTGGGTTGTTGCATAGCATAATTAAATAGCATTTCTAAAGTTTAAAGTAGTAGGAAGTGTTAAGACCCATCAGCATTAAAGATGAGAGGAGGAGTGAGAAAGTCCTGATTCCCAGGACAGTGCTTAATTCTCTCAACCATATGGTTTTAGAGGGAGAAAAACAGCACCAAATTGTCTTCAAGAACCTTTTTCAAAGTTCAGAAATATGAATTTTAAAGCAAAGGTAGCTATTCACAACTTTAAAGAACATCTAAACAACAATATTATTTTGATTCTTGCATAATCATTTCCTTCTTGTTTACTTTCATGAAGTTGTCCCATGTTTTTAGATGTTATTGAAAATGATATTTCTGTTTAAAAATGGTCTTCCCCAGCCTCACATCTACTCAGTTATAACATGTTTAATTAGCCACATTTATTTTCTCCTCAAAAATTTCTCAGTTCACTTCCAAATAAATTTATGGTATTCAGGCTGCAGACATCATTGACGAAGTAGAAATGGTTGAAATGTCCAGCAGCTTCACAGGGTCAGATCTATCAGATATATCTTGCACTTCTGCTCATAATTCCATCATAATAAACCAGAGCCATTTTTGCTATAATGTGGAAATATATCACAAAATTACAGAGCTTACAGTGGGACTATGTCTTATGTTATTTTAATGTGAAAACGATTACTGAAAAAATCAAAGTAGAGTTGAATGAGGAGTGCCATTTTGCTTAGTTAGCTGTGCTTCTTCATTTCCTGGATCAAAAATAAATAAATAAATAAATAAAAAATCAGACAAACTTTCACCATGTTTGTTACACTTCTTTTTAGTTTCAGTCAGTAGGATTTTCAGTTAACATTTTCTGTTTTCCATGTGTTTTGGAAACAGGAAGACCTACTATAAACATTAATTTCATTTATTTACCCTCAACTTTTGTGTATATTAAAAATAAAGGGTGCTTGAAGAAAAAGTTAGTGAGAAATTTTTAAGCTATGGATAACATGAAAATATAAATCAATCTTACAGTATGAAGGCTTGCTTCAACTCTGTGTGATGCAGCACAGATGTGAAGTTTATTTATTTGCTTTTAAAATGTTTTTTCAGTTTCAGACACAGTGGAAGGGATATAGTGATTGGGATATCTTCAGTTTCCATTTAGATTAAATAAATATATTTGTTTTTTACAAATATTAGTTTTATGTTTCTTTCAAAACCTTTGAAGAGACCAATAAAAATTAAATACAAGAGTTATAAAGAAAACGGACTGGTTTTTTCTTGAAATAAGAGCTTTTTTTTTTTTTTTTTTTTTTTTTTTTTTTTTCATATACATAAAATAGACTAGGAAGTTACTAAAAATGAAATATTTATTAGTGTATCACAATTTTGTAGTGATAACACTTGTAAAAATGATGCAGTTCAAACCCCAGGAGATCTAATTTATTTGAAGTAAAGTCTCTTAGAAAAAGGTGCATCTGAAAGATTCAGATGGGACCTTACTATTTAGGTCTTACATTTCAGAGAAGAGCCTGTGTGTAATAACAATGGCTATACATGATAGGACAGTTCAAAGTCTAGGATACAGAGCTGCATATCAGGATCTATTGGTACCTTGTAGAGAATCCTTAGAGAATGACCGTAACACAAGAAATAAAGAATTCATGTTCCTATCATCTGTTCCTAGTTATGCCTGGTTGTGTCTGTTTCTCTCCTAGCTTTCTTGCTATTTTTTGTTTAAATAGATCACAGAATCACACAGAATCACAGAATCTCTAGGTTGGAAGAGACCTCAAGATCATCGAGTCCAACCTCTGACCTAACACTAACAGTCCCCACTAAACCATATCCCTAAGTTCTACATCTAAACGTCTTTTGAAGACTTCCAGGGATGGTGACTCAACCACCTCCCTGGGCAGCCTGTTCCAATGTCTAACAACCCTTTCAGTAAAGAAATTCTTCCTAACATCTAACCTAAAACTCCCCTGACGCAACTTTAGCCCATTCCCCCTCGTCCTGTCACCAGGCACATGGGAGAACAGGCCAACCCCCATCTCGCTAGAGCCTCCTTTAATATACTTATACAGAGTGATAAGGTCACCCCTGAGCCTCCTTTTCTCTAGGCTGAACAAGCCCAGCTCCTTCAGCCGCTCCTCATAGGACTTGCTCTCCAGGCCCCTCACCAGCTTCGTCGCCCTTCTCTGGACCCGCTCAAGCACCTCGATGTCCTTCTTGTAGCGAGGGGCCCAGAACTGAACACAGTACTCGAGGTGCGGCCTCACCAGAGCCGAGTACAGGGGGACGATCACCTCCCTAGCCCTGCTGGTCACAGTGTTTCTGATACAAGCCAGGATGCCGTTGGCCTTCTTGGCCACCTGAGCACACTGCTGGCTCATATTCAGCCGACTGTCCACCATCACTCCCAGGTCCTTCTCTGCCTGGCAGCTCTCCAGCCATTCCTCTCCCAGCCTGTAGCTCTTCTTGGGGTTATTGCGCCCCAGGTGCAGGACCCGGCACTTGGCCTTGTTGAACTTCATACAGTTGACCTCAGCCCATCGGTGCAGCCTATCCAGATCCTCCTGCAGAGCCTTCCTACCCTCAAGCAGATCGACACACGCACCTAGCTTGGTGTCATCTGCAAACTTACTGAGGGTGCACTCAATGCCCTCATCCAGATCATTGATGAAGATGTTAAAGATGTAATAGCTTGACTTGAGACAATTTCCATTACAACATGACTGAGATAATTTCTATCATGATCAAAAATGGATATTAAAGCACACTTATCACAGCCATTCTGACCAACAACCTGAATTCTCTCAGCAAAAAGGGACCTGTTAAGGATGTCCTATCAGTCTCATGGTTAAAGCATCAGTGGCCAAAAGGCAAAATGTACGAAATGCTGATAACTTTAGGTGCTCACAATAAACCCCAAATGGTAGCCAACTAAAATTTTCACTGGTGACAAAGGTAAGTTTAGAGCAGAAAAAGGCAAGTTTAGGGCAGGGAGGCAACTTTGAATCTTGTTTTATCACCCTAATTCTTCAGCAGTTAAGACCCACAGCACACTAAAGGTGGTGATAAGGGTCAAGAACTGATAAGAAGGGTGCTTCTTCCTTGTGTTATCTCAGCAGGTTTGTCCTATTGTGCTGTCCTTTGATTGCATGAATCCCTGTGTTATTTGCTCCCACAACAGAAGTATGAGAGTTTATCCTTTGTCTCTCTTTCTATTTGCATTTCCAAACAGAGGCTTAGGATAGGTTTCTGACATCAGTGCATTGGACCCTGAGACCTGACCGTTATAGTTACAATAAACCATAAAATCTCAAGGATCTCAACTGAAACATTTTATAAATCCAGTTAAAGTAATTTATAGGAACTCCTGGTTACACAGTATTGTTTAAAAACATATTTGTCTCTGTGAAATATTTCCTGTTTGAAAATTTGAAAAACATAGCTTTGCCCTGTGTTCCTCTTCTTCATCAAATCTAGACAGAAAATGACACATAAATTACTTGTATCTCTTGCTACTGATAAGTGTTCCTGAACCACAAGGAAGAAAAAGTTACTTTTGGATCAAGTGGTGAGCAAAGAGTAATGGGAGGCAGGAAGGACCAAAGCTGGAACATCAAAAGCAAGTGGTTATCAACACCAGCTAAAGAGATCTAGTGGGTGTTGGAGGGAGAGCAATTAGAAATCAGAGCATTAGGGGAGGCAAATATTCACATTACACCATGCTCCTAAAGCAAAATAGCTAAATGTTCCCCCTAATTCAGTCTGAACAGCAAGTCAATAAATGCTTAGGAAAAGAATATGAACATTGCAGGCTGTATTCATCTCTTTCTGGGGAATGGTGCTGCCAGTACTCTCCCATTTCAGGGAAGGCAAATACTCTCTGAACACATGTGTCCTTGGAGAGAAAGGCATGGAAAAACTCTGACCGCTCACTGGGACACCTTGCAGTCTCACTCTGGGAGTTTCTTCTACTATGTTTGCCATAGCTGGCAATAAACATAATAATAATAAAAAAAAGCTTAAACCATTCAGATACAGCTGTGCCACACATACTGCCAGTTTGCACACTGCATGGTGGCATGCAGTAATTGGGGCTGATTGCTGTACACTAAAGTTTTACACTGAAAATAACACTAAAAATGTCCCCATCAGCAAGGGAAGCTACCATTTTTTCAGGAAAAGTGAAGGCAATATTTGACAAAGGAAACAGAAAATTCAAACTATTTGTCCTTGCAGATACTCTGTCTCTGTTCCTTTTCGTTTCCCTTAATCTGAGCCAAAGGCTTTTCAGATCACATATATGACTCTCCTCAGGACTGAAAGTGTGTGTATATGGTCTGAAAAGAAAAGGAGACAGCTGAGGTAAGAAAAATGCCAGCATATTTTAAAATGCTAAAACCTTGAATGCATTCCCAGGATTTTTTGCCACTTCTAGCAGAACATTCATTAAGAGTGTGTTTATATTTATACATACGTACATATATGCATAAACATCTAAGCAGTATGCATTGATTAAATAATTACCCAAAAAACTGTCTCTTAGATCTGCCAGATCAGTTTAAATAAAATAGATATATAAATAAATAAATAAATAAAATACCTCTAACAAAACCACTACACAACACCAACAAAGACAACGCCAAAAAAATCTCATTTCACTAGAATTTTATTCTTGTAGGCTTAATATCTCACTGCATGTTCAAAAAATATCACATGGAAAGGGCTTCAGGCTAGCTGCTTCCAAAAAGATTCAACCTTCTGAGTACTATCAATATCATCCCTATACTCACATGGTTAGCACTTTCTAATACATTCGTTGAAAACCATTAATAAAGCAACAATTTTAGTCTTGTTCTTAACCATGTGTCGCGCTGAAATAAGTTCATGTAAATCTGTGAACTGCACGACAATGTTCAAATTAACAGTTATTTCAGGAAAAATGCCCCACAGGCTGAAAAATAATTAGTAGTCTCTCACTCTATATATTCCTACTAATAAAAATCATGCTATTATTGTTGACTGTGCTAATAAAACACCTTCCATGACCCTGAGGTAGCTCAACGTAAAATATAAGGACTACTCTATTGTGCAGATGTGCACATGTTTTATTGAACATTGTTTGGTTTCTCATCTGGTAACTCTCTTACTTCCACAGGAACTTTTGTCAGAACAATGCAGTGCACACTCTCTCTTCTTCCTGGGCATTATCTTGCTAAAGTAAACCTCAAATTTTAAAAACTCCACAGTCTTTTAGGTTGACTTATCTGTGTAACAATCTCTCTCTCTCTCTTTTTTTTTTTTCTTTTTTTCTTTTTTTTTTTTTTTTCCTTTGACTCAGAGTATTCATTTTTAGTGGTATGGTCTGGCATCACACTACTTGAGTGGCTTGGATATGCAGCAGAATATGTTCATATTCTTACTAAAAGTTTGCTCTCAGGATTTTAGTTCAATCTGACAAACAACCTGCCCTCTGTCATATTGCCAAAGCCACCTCTACAAGTATTAACTTTTTAAATTTGTGTGTACATTTGATCCTCTAACAGTGTGGCAGATGAACACAACATAAAAGCAAGTTAGCAAGGCTGTGAATACAAAGTGACTCAGTTACCCATGTTCAAACTTCTATCCTTCCATAACTATGGGATTGCTCTCATGTTGTGAAGGTAGAGTGAAATATCTCTCATTAACTGAGTGGCAAAACTGTGCCCAGATTAGAACAATGCCCACCTTTATGTGTTATGTATATATAAGGCTATGTCCCAGATCTTATTTTTGGTCAGTGTAGCTGACTGTGGAAAATACATAAACATGGAGAGATGGGGGAAGAGAGGGTTTGTTTGAGTTTTAGGTTTGTGAATAATATACAAACATTCATGATTAATTTACAGTAGCAAGCAAATAATAAGAGCTTTCCAAAATGGCTTCCAAGAGCACTTCCAAGGAAAGTGCTCCCACTAATTTACACTAATATGAAAGTCAGAATTAGGTTCTTCTGTAAACATATTTCTGAAAGCACTTTGTGAATAAGTGTTCAGAAGTGACAGCCCATACAGGGGCTGACAGCCTAGAAATACCAATTGCAAGTATGTTGCCAGTTTTGGCAGGATTTGAAGCAGACCCTGATATCCTTTGGATGCTGCAGTCTTCTCCCTTCTGTCTATGTCTGTGTGTGGGAGCATGTGCATGTGCGAGAAGTTATAGCCATGTTCACATGGTTCAGCCCAACACTACAATCCTATGCGAGGCCAAGAGCCAGCAGAGAGATTTAGTCAGATCATAATCACAAGTGAATTTCCATTTTGAAGGGAAGGGAACTAACTCTGTGTTCAAAGCCACATGTTGCCAGGAGTTCATGCTGTGCTTCAGTCTGCTGCATCATTGACCTGTTTATGTAAATATTCTGCTTTCCTCTGTATACATTCTCCATTATGATCCCAGAAACTTGAATGATCTTCCCTGCACTCAGCTTCTGCATCAATATTAAAAGTAATTTTCCTAATTACATCTTTGAATTGCCATATGCGCTAATTTCTTGAAAAAAAAAAATCACCTGTTTTGCAAATTCCTATTATTTATTGGATTTTTTTTTTTTTTTTAAAAATACATAAAATCCTCCTACTTTAGTGATTTATATTTCATTCAGTCATATCTATTTAGGATTTTCTTGTGACAAAGGAAGATAAAAAGATTGCAAATAGGTAACAGTAACTAGATAGATTTTTTAGTATTTCTCTAATGTAACCTTGCATGAGAATCAAATCCTGTCCAAATTACTTTTGTGATATGTGGATGTCATAAATAACACGATGGAAAAGGGATAGATCTCCTTCTCCTTTGCATGAATATATGTTGTAATCAGAAAGGCTAATATATTATCAAAATCACCTTTTCTCTGTGAGAGATGAAGCTCTTGGACCAAGAACTCATCCAAATGCTTTCTATCGATAGGAAAGTTTTCAAGGCTATTGCACTTCTACATTTCAGAAATGATGGCATCAAATATTCAGAAGTCCAGGATAATACATTTTTCCTTGTGTCCCTCTAGCGTCTCACAGCTTGTTAGTATAGTGTTTTTACTAGGCCATTTTACTTGGCCTAATTGTTCAGAAATACCTGTTCCTCTGATAAAGCTGAGAACATCTCAGGCTCTGTTCCACAAATGGAATTGTAAATATTTTCCATCTTTCACACATTATCAGAAGAAAAATATTCTTAAGCAGTAGGTAGCAGGTAAATGGGGGAGCAGATGGTGATGACATCATTTAAAAGACAACTTGCTCTAATTTAAGATGATATTAATGAAAAAACGTGAATTTCATGAAAGGAGGGGTTTGGAATAATTGCCTTATCCACATTAAGACATCTTTTATTCTATAACAGGACAAGAACCTGCAATTTCTATGGGCAGCAATAGAAATTCTTATAGAGATGCTCAGTACCTTGAAAGGTGATGTCTTGAGCTATTGAGCTTACACAATTCCACACACTTATAGCATGAAGTTTAACATTTGTTTAGAATTGTGATGTTTGCTACAAAGAAGAAGACAGGATGGCTTCTGAACACCAGTCTTTCAGTTAACAACAGAACATTTAGGAATTAAAAGAAAATCTGTTATTATTATTTTCATTGCTTATATGCAGCACTGTCTGATTGCTTTCTAAACTTGAAATGCTTGCTGTACGGCCTATTTTCAACTTTGTGTGAGTTTCACACAAAAGGGACCTGACTCTCTAGCTAGGGTTTTCAGTGAAAAATGGTGACAGCAGTTTAATGGAGACGTTGCAAGTAAAGAAACTATGCTCAGTCCCTAATTTTGAGGGAAGTCCAGCTGGACCTGCCAATTCCAAGTAGCCACTGAGCCTGGCTTTGAACGAGACAAAAGAGATAACTGCAGTTATTTTTCTAGCCCCCAGAGCTCGCTCAATTGAAGTACATACACACAAAATCTTCCTGCTGTGATAAATAGAGATCTCATGCAGGTGTGGACTCAACAGGTATTGCTAATCAATGCAGTTTCTCTGCAGTCAATGAAGCTATGCCAATTTGCACTGGAATTCTGCCTCATATTTAGGCATTCCTTATTGGTAGATGATTTGTAAACTGAAGGACTAACCTGTTTTGCCCATGTTTCACATTAATACTTTGCTACACTACAGAAGTCTGGGGCTTTATAATCAGTCAAGTAATAGGATGCACTTCAGATATTCTTCAGAACAACAGCTGCATTTTGCCTTTGATTTACCACAGTCTCCAGCAAATAATTAATTGCTAAGGGATAAGACAAGAAGCAACTTAAAAAATGTTAATTACAAAGGAAATATTATTAGCGAGATTCTGTGCCATCTACATGTGAGATGTCTCTGAAGTTGATCCTGTACTTTTCTGTGTAGAATGGACTTTCCATTTAGTTGATACATGGAGGAAGGGAGATTTTCTGTGTGAAAATGTAACACAAGGGTGAAAGAAAGTGTGACAGCTGGCATAGTTCTGCTAACACACCACCTACACAAGTTAGATCTGCTCTCCCCATGCAGGGAGAACTCATTTGACCAGCAGTTACATATCAGATAAGCTGACACTAGTACTGGCCTTTCAAAATTAAAGGAATACCTTTTTCACTTTAAAATAATGCTTTCAGTGCACCAAGTATATCCCAGATTTCATTTAATATCAATGTAATAAAGAAGGTCCTTTGATGCATTTCTTATTTTTTTAGTATGTTGGAAAGAGTATATTGGACTTACAGCTGCTGTTTGAAAATGATGGCAAGAAGACAGTCATGAATGTACCACCTGAAGGCAGAAATTAACAAAAAATATTGTTATATTTGAGAACTGCCTTCTACTCTATCATAGATACAATTTTAGAGTCATCAACCATCAATGATGCAAGATATGTGCTGTTGACCTTTCTTCTTATGTTTTAGTTGTTTGAAGTTTTGTAACAGCATTAGAAGACTTAATAACTTCTGACTGATTAGTTTGGTCCTGTTGAGAGCAATGGGACTAGCTGTCGAGGTAGCAACTTTCAGGAAATCCAAATTGGATCACTACCAACAAGTATGGTCCTGTAATAGTACACAGAATTGATTCTCCAACAAAGCAGCTCATTCATTTTCACAACATCTTGATGGATGCTGGTGTTTTGATTAAGTAGGAGAGTGTGAAGAACACTGCCTACAAAAATACTGTTGGGAGAAACTTCAAAAGTTAATACTTATAAGAGCAGGGAGCATATACGAATAGTTGGGTCCCAGTTCTCTGGTCAAACCAACCACACAAAAATTTGAAATTATGATGACTTTCTCTTTTCCTAACATTCTGTCTAGACATTTTGACTTGAAGTTTTCCAGGGAGGTGGTAGAGTCTCCATCCCTGGCAGTATTTAAGGAAAGGTTTGATGTGGTGCTTAGAGACAGGGTTCAGTGAGTGTTATTGGTGGTAGGGGGATGGTTGGACCAGAGGATCTAGGAAGTTTTAATGATTTTATGATTCTATGAAGTATATTGGTTACAGAGCTGTCTTATAGGAAGCCATAGGTACCATGCATACAATACACTGACTTGTGTAGAACGGCTGTTGGTAATTTGCAAACAAATGCAGCCATTTGGGCAAGTGATGGTTTTAGAATGAGATCACAGGGCAGAAAGAGGACAAGCTTAGCAAGTCACTATGTGTCAGCAAGAACCTAAAGACTAAAATTTAGTGAATTATTTTTAGGACAAAGGAACTAGAAGAACATCATGGATAGGGGATAAGATTTTCTCCGCATCATTTCTCAACACTGATCAGAGAAGAGAGTGAGCAATCAGACTTCTGATGTAAGAAAGTCCTACTTAAGCAACACAGCAAGCAGCAGAAAATCTTGACAAAGAAGACAAGGGATGGTATTTCTTAATGACCTGTTCTTTAATATATATATATATGCAAGATTCTGTTTTCTGTACTTCACAGCCAAGACCTTCAGTTCATATGCATAGTCTATTGTGTCTACTTATTTTTATTGACCTTAGATGGAGGCAGCAACCAGTAGCTTTTGTCAGAATTGTCTGTTGTTTCTTGCATGTGGGTGCCCTACCTGACTTAATCATGACTGAATGTTACAATCTGCATCCCAGTACTTAACATCTGTCTGCAAAACCTGGTATACGTAGGCTCTATCAATTCAAGCTGCTAATAAATGCTCCTCATTTAGTTTAACCCTTCCCCAAACTCTCATTGTAATATGAGAACTTCTGTGCTCTTATATACCAGAATAAAAGAATCACTTATGAAGTAAAATATGCACTAATGATTGAAATACAGTGATGAATGACCAAGAGAAAGAGTTGTTTTTGATGGAAAGTAACATACATTGAAGCTGCTTGGATCAGCCACAACATAGTCAAACATTTGTTATGGGGAATTAATTGACAAGGAGAACAATAACAACTAACAATGCAAGAAGAGATGAAACTCTCTGTAGCTTCTGCTATGGTCCCTTCAGGGGTTTATCTGAGGGTAGCTGCTAAAAGGTCACAGGCATAGTCTAATGTCTAGCGCTTCTTTTGCATACATACCCCTTCCCCTGAGGAAAAAATTAGGCTCCAAGAAATGGTTAAAAAAAATCAAAACAAAACACAAGGAGTGGCAAATGCAGTAAGTTTTATAACTATCAGTGCTACTAAAACTGATAATTTAATTTTCCATAGTGTACTTTCTAAACAAAAACAATTTTTACATACAGTCCACAAATATGTACTTATAAATCTTAGCATGATTATGGGGCTAATTTTATAAAACTGTATTTTTAACTATTCTTTTAACAGCTGCATATGAAAAGACAGGCAAAGCAAGTGCTGATCCCATGTGAAATATTACTTGACTAGGTATATTTTAATCTCAAGTTATTTTGCTTAATTTCCTTGAAGTACTGCAATTTTTAAATGACATTGACATACATTTTTAGACAAGTCACCATGAAAAAGCACTGAATTTATATGATTCAAAACCTGAACTGACATTACTCATCTCTCTTTAATTCATCTATCATATCTAGCCATTCATGTATACCCCCTCTCAAGTCATTAAAGATAATAATTTCTGTTTTATGATCCACTTTTTAACTGCAAAATGCACAAAAGTAATTAAACCAAATTGAAACAATTATAGGAAAACAATATTCAATAACTGAGTTGCCAAAAAGTTTTACCGTACCCTAAGGATGCAAAAAATTGCCTAAGCAGCAGTAATGTTATTCTACACGTTACATTTATTCCTGCAAGCTAGCCAAGCTCAAATTAATTGTACTGACTAAACTTTTCTTCTCGGAGAAAATTAAAGATATGCTGTTGTCAACACTTGAGCACAACCTTGCCGACACTTAAACGCAGAGAAGGGTGTGACATCCTGCCCTGGCAGCCTTGCGCTAATTAATCACTCTGGTATTTAGGACCATTCAAGCAGACAAATTAATGGAGAATAATTAGTGTATCTTTGTTCCAGCTCAGCTTTGCACACCAGACACTCTGAGGGAGAGAGGGGAGCATGTAGAAAGCGAGCCATTAGCATGCACATAGTTTTGCTTCTGTTCAGCAAGTTCTGTGGAGATTAAGAGAAAAGCCAAATTAGCAGTCGTGTGACTGGGGTTAGGACATCTCTCAGTAAAGAAAGCACCCTGTTTGGGTATCAGCTTTCAGAAGCAAGTTGTTAATCCAGATGTTACCTTTCATAAAGAACAAAACACAATTAAAAACCTCCTCCTCCCCCTCTCACACGTGCACACAAAAGAAAAGCAAGGAATTGTTCCTTTGCATTACAAACACTTAGCTTTAGTTCAACAACGGGTATATACCAACAAGAAATTTCTAAATCTTCAGCTTTTCTAATCATTTTTGGTCAGCATTAACTTTTGCTCAGAGCACAGGGGAGAACACAATGAAGAACGTAAACCACACAGTCAACAACACTTACTGTTATTTTAGGAGATAAGTTTGTACTGGGCATGCAAAACTCCGCAAACCCTTTGGAAATAATAAATACTGTCAGATTTAAATTAATTTCAAAATTAGAATAAAATCATGCAATAACCTAAGCATGAAAAAAGAGTGTTAGTTATCAATGTTTATATGCTGCCAAAGTTCTTAACACTGAGATACTTTATGGCAAAAGAAAGATACATATGTACACATTCCATAAAACATTTTCTGGTTTTCTTGTATAAAAAAAATTTGTATCAAATTCTTATGTTACTTGCTCTCATATGATAAGATCTATAAGAATTTGACTCCCAGCAGGAAAGAACTGAGTACTGATAATTCACTTTGACATCAGAAGCTTAATGTGATGAATAACGTTTAGTGGGACTGGACCCAAATGACTGCTGGGTATTTTTCGGTGACTGTTCAAACGTTATTCCAGACGTTATCATTGGGAATCCAGTCTGTCTGGTGGGTGTCAAAGTTGAAGAGTATATACCTCATTGCAAGACATAAAACTACTCCTTTTTGAACACCCCCATGTTTAGGAAGATTTGGTATAAAAACTCACTGCTCAGACCTATTTGCAGTGTACAGAGCTCACAGGCAAAAGTGTACAATGGCTCACAAAGCAGTGTCTCATGGGGTGGAGTGGGTGAAAAGGGTCAGGGGAAAAAGAGCAAAAAAGACCACACAGTGGGAAAAGCTGACCACACTCAAACTGTTTCAATCCCAATCGCTCTTATAAAATATATATATATTTTTTTTCTTTTCTTTTTTTTCTTTTCTTTTCTTTTCTTTTCTTTTCTTTTCTTTTCTTTTCTTTTCTTTTCTTTTCTTTTCTTTTCTTTTCTTTTCTTTTCTTTTCTTTTCTTTTCTTTTCTTTTCTTTTCTTTTCTTTTCAAAAAGGCAATAATGTTCAGACTATAAAACTATGCTAGATGCACTTTGTTTTTGTGTAACATGAACAAGAGGGAGAGAGGAGGGGAAAGGAATCCTGCCTGCGTTTTGACATGATAGGGGATACTGTTTTACCATAGCACAGAGGGCTTCATAAAAATGTGATATTACTGCTTACAGTGTCCTGGGCTTGTACTGGTAGAGGGAGAACACAGCTACCAAAGCATCATCTCTCCCAGTCCTTACCAGGGGGGGAGGGAGGGGAGGGAGAATGGAGTGGATCTCCACAGCTTCCTGCAACACTAAGTTGCTGTCTGAGATAAGAGCAGACGCCATTAGAAACGCTGCCATCCTGGGGGTGGGTTTCCTCAATCTTTGAAGGTGCATAATCCTCATTAAAAGAAAAAACCCTGCACGTAGGAGGGGCCGCACTGACATCAAGGCACCTGGCCATGACTAAAAGAGCTGGCCCCATATGCGGCTGCTGCTGAGCAGCAGAATGTAATTTAGTCTCACCAGCGGGAGCAGAGGTCAATGATTTTATATTAATGGGGATCACGACAGTTCTAAGCTGTGGTGTGCTTTGAAATAAGTGTTGTACAAGGCAGCAAAGAGAGCTCAGCAGAGGAAATGAGCTGTGTCACTGTCTCCTCATGCCTTGAAGCAAACATTGAAATGTTTAAAGTTGCTATGGACTTAAAGCTGTAATATTTTAGAAACAATTACCTGTTTTAATCCAAAAGCTAAATAGCTTGTAAATTATTACATCTTCTGACATAACTTGAATGAAAAAATAAAAAAATGAAAGGTTTGTGGCTTTTAGAATGCAATCTAAATAGAGAAAGAAGTGGAGGAAATGTGATAAGTCCTCTAAAAAAATCAAATACACTTTGTAATTAATCATTTGCATGCAAGGATTATGGTCACATGACATTAAATCACAATGCATCAGTGAACAATCTGTGTCAATAGCACCTAACAAAAAACACTGATTCAACCATGCAAAAGGGTCCAAGGTTTGTTTAAAAGACCCTCTGGTGTTTTAAAAATGTACACTTCAGACCTTGAACTAAATTCACATTTAAACAAGCTTCTTTGTGGAAATGTAATGTGAGCTTTCCTGTGGCTTTTTTTGAGGATTTAAATCTGCCTTTCATGTAAGTGCATGACACAGCAATCTTTTACATGGATCAATACCTAACTCTAGGGATACCTGAGGTTCTTAATGAGGTTTTCTGGGTAGAGGTTATTATTATTGTTGTTATTATGTTCCATTGGCACCTGCAGTGTGCTAGGTGTTGTCCAGATGTGTGATGGAGACATGGTCTTTTTAACAAAGAGATTTCCTTCTGAGGTGGTGTCAGTGGGAGTCAAAATAAAAAGACGACAATATTGCATCCTCCCTTTTTAATTCACAGCAAATTTCAAATTGCCCTTCCTTCATAGTTGGTTCTAAAGCCTTTTGATTAGTATACAGGAGATGTTAGAATACAAAGTTTGAGATGCAGCCTTGAGGATCCACTCTGAGATGGATGTAAGAAGTTCATTATTCTTCATGGTGTAAGAAGGCATGGAAAACACAGAGGTGGCTGAAACACAAGTGAAGGGAATGAAGAAAGCAAAACAAAGAGGATGGGAGTTGCAAGACTAACTCAGCAGTGATAATTGTGAAGGGTCTCAAAGGCAATAAGGCGTGCACTTTACTGAAGAGTGGAAATAGGGAGCATTGGCATGGTTGGAGTGATAACCCAGGAAGAACTGAGAAGTTACATTTTGGACAGATGGGATCTGAGTAAAATTTGTGTGAACCACAAAAGGGAATGCTCCAACAACTTGGGTAAAAGATGTTGGACACAGCATTAACTAACAAAATGTCAAATGTTAGACTTGAGAATTAAGGAAGAAACAGTGAAATCGTGATGCTAAACCACAGTAAATGGTTAAAAACTGCTGGAAGTGAAAGAGTGTTGTATATAAATAAGTGAAGTACAAAAAAGGATACTGTGGAACTGAAGTAATGAGTAGGGATCTTTCCTGGAGATAAGAAAACCTCTGCAGAGCCAGGATGCCAGCCAGAGAGGTCCAGCATCTGATCTGGTGGGAGATAATGCATAGAGAACCCGAGCTCAGGGGAAGAGAGTCCTGACCAAACTGTGCAATGGCCATTACTAAGTGTGCATGCTCATGCTTTTCTAGCAAAACCACTGTTGTACTTACTACAACCACTGATACTTTCACAGTCATGATTTCTGAGCATTAATAATTTCATATAATGTGATTTGTATGAAATATTAGCAGACATATGCAAAACAATTTGTATATCAGCAGTGATATGAAAACGTCACATGTTGTTCCTCCATTAATTTTGCTACAAAATAAATATGCAAGACATCCCTTTGACAACTTGCTTGCCTACACTTCAATTCAAAATTGTTGCCAGAAACAGACTTTGAAAGAATATCTGGTGAACTCAAAGTTAACCCAGGACAGAAAAAAAAAAAAAAATGGGGAAGGAAAAAGGGAAAAAGAAAAAAAGTAATGATTCTAAACTGAGAGTTTATTTCTAAAAATGGTCAAGAAATGTCCCTTTCGTTACTGGTTTTCAATCTCTATCACAAGGACAGCAGCCAGGGCATCACTCAAAAGTAAGATAATGCTGACTAGTTGACTGTCAAGAGCTTTGCTTTCTTTGAAGAAAAGGCTGTTATGGGTCAGGTACCTCCTTGGTTAGGGACAACTTAGCAGATTTCTTCTCTGAAGGCAGCCTTCTTCTATGGATTGACATCCTGACTCCTACAACAGCAAGGGCATGGCAGCCAGATCTGGACCGGATATGGAGTGAGCATGAGATGAGTGGCCAGCATCTCAGTTGTACCTAGGAGAACCACCTGCACAAAATGAAGGTCCTCTCGTTCCCTTCTGGGAAACAGCTTCCTCACCTGCCTCTTGTCCATTGCCTTTCATTGTGTTGCTGGGCACAACTGAAAAGAGAACAGATCCATCCTCTTGAAAACCTCCCCTCAGATATACAAATTTATAAGGTCAATGAAGGAGCCCAGGAGCTGGAAGGCACAGTCTGAATGGGCTTTGCATCATTCCTGGACTGGACTGGTTGTAGAGCTGTAGGCTCTACAACCTCAAGAAGTGATCTTACAGGCATGAAGATTTTCACTCTTAGCAGGAATCACAGAATCACAGAATTTCTAGGTTGGAAGAGACCTCAAGATCATCGAGTCCAACCTCTGACCTAACGCTAACAGTCCCCACTAAACCATATCCCTAAGCTCTACATCTAAATGTCTTTTAAAATCTTCCAGGGATGGTGACTCCACCACTTCCCTGGGCAGCCTGTTCCAATGTCTAACAACCCTTTCGGTAAGGAAGTTCTTCCTAACATCTAACCTAAAACTCCCCTGGCGCAACTTAAGCCCATTCCCCCTCGTCCTGTCACCAGGCACGTGGGAGAATAGACCCACACCCACCTCTCTACAGCCTCCTTTAATGTACTTATAAATAGCAATAAGGTCACCCTTGAGCCTTCTTTTCTCCAGGCTGAACAAGCCCAGCTCCCTCAGCCACTCCTCATAGGACTTGTTCTCCAGGCCCTTCACCAGCTTCGTTGCCCTTCTCTGGACCCGTTCAAGCACCTCGATGTCCTTCTTGTAATGAGGGGCCCAAAACTGAACACAGTACTCGAGGTGCGGCCTCACCAGAGCTGAGTACAGGGGGACAATCACCTCCCTAGCTCTGCTGGCCACACTGTTTCTGATACAAGCCAGGATGCCATTGGCCTTCTTAGCCACCTGAGCACACTGCAGGCTCATATTCAGCCGACTATCCACCAATACTCCCAGGTCCTTCTCCGCCAGGCAGCTTTCCAATCATTCCTCTCCCAGCCTGTAGCTCTGCTTGGGGTTATTGCACCCCAGGTGCAGGACCCAGCACTTGGCCTTGTTGAACTTCATGCAGTTGACTTCAGCCCATCAGTGCAGCCTATCCAGATCCTCCTGCAGAGCCTTCCTACCCTCGAGCAGATCGGCACACGCACCTAACTTGGTGTCATCTGCAAACTTACTGAGGGTGCACTCAATGCCCTCATCCAGATCATTGATGAAGATATTAAAGAGGACTGGCCCCAGCACCCTGGGGAATGCCACTAGTGACTGGCCTCCAACTGGATTTGACTCCATTCACCATGACTCTTTGGGCCCGGAAATCCAGACAGTTTTTAACCCAACAAAGCGTATGCCAGTCCAAGCCAAGAGCAGCCAGTTTCTTGAGGAGAATGCTGTGGTAAACGGTGTCAAAAGCCTTGCTGAAGTCAAGGTAGACCACATCCACAGCTTTTCCCTCATCCACCAAGCGTGTCACTTTGTCACAGGAAGCTGAGGATTAATTTGAGACAGAACTTGGCTGCCACTAAAATTCATGGCTAACACTTTTAAGCAGTTTTTAAAATGAGTGTAGTAGGAGCCTAATACAGATGTTCATTAACTGATAATAAATTGTAAAGGAACAGCATTGATATCTATATGAGTACTAATTGGATTGATGATCACAGTCATTAAAATGAACGCCAAATGGTTTCAAGATAATGACACACTACCTTCAGTTTATATGTTATGATGAGAATCAGTCAGAAAATCCCAAGAACCAACAGGACAATTCACCTCCCCTTTGCACCTGCATCTGGTGTGTGTTTCTTCTCCCATCTTCTGGACTACCATCTATCTTGGAAAAGAATCTAACCCCTAAAAAAAAAAGAAGGAAAAATTCCAGCTGACTTCCATTGCTTTGGATGAGAGACTAATGAAGAAAATAAGGAAGGAAAAACATACTAAACAGCCAAGAGAACTATAAGTAGCTTATTTTGGTGGACACTGTCCAGCCTGTGTACTAGTAAAGGATTTTTATTTATATTTAAAAAGTGATAGTTTAAAACAATTATTTAATGACAGAATATTTTTGGAGGTTCAGAGAAATGTTGGATTGAAAATTGTGCTTGCAATTTCCTAGCATTTGTATCATGCATTTTAATCTCATTGTTCCATAAGTTTATTTTGCATGTCATATTTTATTTAAAGTTATGCTATAGGTGCATGGAGGCCAAATTTACCATCTCAGACACAAAATTAACCTGTTCGTCCTCTCAAATTGAAAACCACAGTAAATGTCATGTTAAATGATCTGAGTATAAAACCAAGTTAATGACCTAAAAATCGGCACTTCTTTATGTTTTTAAACATGTTTTCTCCATTTCTGCCTGACTAGCTGATAGGAGGAAATATTTCCTTCACTAATGAACAGATTTATCATCTCACTATTAGTATGACTCACAGTACTACAAATATTACAGAGAACATACAGAAAGCCCAGTCACACTGTCAAGGCACTGTAGAAATGCAAGAAAAATGCCCTCTGTGCTCTCTGTCCTGGAGAAACTAATCCAAGTTACTTGTGCTGCTAAAAAAAATAAAATAAAATAAAAAAATAAAAATTTGCAAACTCACACTCTGAGAAAGCTTTTTTGTAAAATAGACATCATTATAATCCATTAATGACTGAGGGTAGGATCAGGTTCACCGAAGTTAGGCACTTGAATCTAATTTTAAAACAACTAGTACACCAATCCTCATTAATAAGTTCCTAATTTCCCCTATACAGTCAGTGCAGAGAAGTAGTTTTTGTTTGTTTGTTTGTTGGTTTTTTTTTTTCCTCCTTACATAAGTAAGCCAAGACCACAAATAATAATTTTCCAGAAAAAGACAGGAGAGGAGAGATCAATATCCTAGCTCCATGTGATAATAGGGAATTTGATAGATTCTAATTATCTAATAATTCATAGATAATCCCAGTAAGTTAATTGCTTCTAAATGGAAGAAAAGGCTAAAAAAAAAAAAAAAAAAAAAAAAAAAAACAAACCAAACCAACCAACCAACCAACCAAACAAACAAAACACAACCCCAGTGGTTCCTGCACACCTGCCTGAACCACCAAAAGACTGAATACACATCTCAACCTTTTGGTCAGGCTAGTTTTGAACACATAGATACATGTATAATACAAGTTGTCAATAGGAAGACCAAAGGAAGGGTCTTCATCTTCATTAAAATTATAGTAATAATAATCCTTCATAAAGTGTTATATCCTCACTCTTTCAGGGTATCTTCTGAAACCTAGAGCATGAAATTAAAATACTGCACTAAATGGCAATCAAGACTCTCTTCAGCCTTCATTGGGATATCAAGAAAGTCTTAAACAGGTAGTTAGAATACTCTTTTACTTTCCAGACCAAATATATATATTTTTTGTTTTCCATAACGAGCTCATAGTAATTAGATTTTGCACTCTTCTAATCATTGTCTTTCCCCAACATCTACTGCTAGAAGAGTTACCATTTCCATCTCAGCATATTAAAGAAATGAGTGAAAACCATCAAAAACCAACAACAAAACAAAACAAAAATAAACAGCCCAAAACCAAAACTAAAACCAAAACCAAACCAAACAAACAAAACTGGCAAACATCAGGACCAAAGATGAAAAATCCTCTAATTCCAGCATTAGAAACATTGAATAACTCTGGCTGGAATAGAACCTGGGAAGTCACTGCCACCCTACTGCTCAAAGCATTGTTAACATTGAATATAGACTAGGATGTACAATGTTGGATCTTGAAAAGCTTACTTGACTAGTTTTCTTGAAAAGCTTCAGGGGTAGAGATTCCACAACTCCAGGCAGCCTGCCTTACTGCTTAACCATCCTCACAACAAAAATTCAATTTATTCACACAGAACCCAATCTTAAAGGTCTTTATGAACTTGAAGGTCATTTCCAGCATGAATGATTCTCCGATTCTACTCATTGGAACAGGCTGCCTGGGAGGGGTGGGGTGGGTTGTGGTCACCATTGCTGGTAGCATTTGAGAAATGTGTGGATGTGGTACTTAGTGGAATGGTTTAGTTGTGGACTTGTAGAGGTAGGTGGATGGTTGGACTTGATCTTAAAAGTCTTTTCCAATCTAATTGATTCTATGAAACTCTCACATTTAAAATCTCCCTCCCAAACTGTCACTCTCTAGCTCCTGCCCTTGTTGAATTCATGAGATTACTACCACCCCAAAGACATCTTCCTCTAGAGCATATCAGCTCATTCCCCCAGTTTGCTGCTGTCTGCAGGCTTAAAGAGAATGCAGTCTGTCATTTTGTCTACAGGTTGTCATTGATAAAGACATTGAACAGGAAATGTGCCAGGATAGACCCTTGAGGAACTCTACCTATATACTGTGAGCCCAGAGATACAGCCCATTTTTCATATACCTCATAGTCCATCCATCTACATCTCCTAATTTGCATAGGAGGATGCTGTAGCATACTGTGGTGAAAGTTTGGCTAAAGCCAAGGTAGATGACACACACTGCTTTCCTGTCATTCACAAACCTAATCATTTCAAGTCAAAGAAAACTTGCTCCATGATTTTCCTAGGGACCAAAATTAGGCTCATCATCTGATAGTTAAACATCAGGAAAAACAAACCATTCAATTTTCCTTTTCTCAGGAAAAAATAATAAATAAATCACTCAATGCAAATCAAGAAAATACAGGAGCACACAAGCCAGAATTACAGACCATTCTTAAAAATAGCTTGAAAGGACCATATCTCCTACCTCTAAGCTATTAATCCAACTCTTCTCATCCAGTAACATTTTATTAAAATTTTTAAACGTTTGTTTATGCTTCAGCTTATTTAACATGTCTATATATAAAATACACGTCTTCCTACTCAATGCATTCAAATTGAACACTATGGATCTGATTGTCATCTATGGTCAAGATGTTTTCTCACCCACTGTAACACTGCAAAGGGGCTTTGAAAGAGATATCAATTTTAGTGTCATAGCAGGCCTTTTTATTTTAACAGGGTCTTTTCAGGAAACCGCAAGATAATAAGAAGTGGATACAAGGATACATTTATTTATTTTCAATATGTTCTTGTTTTTTGTAGTATTATATTTTCATCAAGTTAGCATGTAAGATCACAGCATTAAGATTCTGCCTCGTGATGTTCAGTAATATATTTTTGTTTGTGTTACTGGTTTCATTCTCACAGTCAAAAATACAGTAGGTGACATTAACCTAAACTCTTGGCAAATTAGGCTTCATTCATGTACACCTGGGAGTATTAGAAGGAGGGAAATCACAAGCATGAAATATTCGACTGAGATAATCTATGTCACAAATTTTTTTTTTATAACACAGTGTTCTTTATGGCATCTTCATAGAAGGCTGCTGCCTTAAAAGTAATGTTAAAAAACAGCTAACAGCTAGTATATTTTAATTAATAATTTAATAATGTATTTAATAATGTATTTAATAATGTATTTAATAATGTATTTAATAATGTATTTTTTTGAAAAATTAGTAATATGCATATACTTTTTTGAAAATGCAATGTCTAAGTATTCTAGTTTTGTGTGCTTTATTCTAACTCTCCACATAAACAGCTTCCTGTTTGCTTCCATGTCATGATTAAGTTTATGAAAATAAAGTTTTCCTGTCTTTTAGGAGATGGATATGTTAAAGATCTTGATTCTTTTTGGAATCAAAGCACTAGAAACATTCATGAAAAATTCTTACAATAGCCTTAAGTATCAGCTAGAACTGGTATGCTATTAGATATAACAAGCGACCACTGGAGCACCAAAGCATAAAAGAAGCTGTGATACACCCTGGAAATCCTAAACTTGAGGTCAGAGAGCTGGCTGGATGGCTAGGCAGAGGTGGGTTTATGCAGTGTTCTCAGCTGAGCAGACTCACACGAAGATCACTAGAGAAGACCTATCTACTATAACACACTATGTTTCACCCATTGTTTCACCTTTACATTCAGCTCAATAGCTTATGTTTTCTAAAAGCAAATCATCCACAAAAGACAGCTAGGATAAATGTGAAAATTTCTGTATAACAAACTATTTACTTCTGCTTGGTCTAGTTAGCCTTAACAAATTAATTAATTAATAAGACTGAATGAAGCAAAAAAAAAAAAAAAAAAAAAAAAAAAAAAAAAGACTTCAGTTCTACAGTGTGACACACTGAATGAGGCAAAATATAAAAATAAAGAAATAAGACTTCAGTTCTACAGCATGACACATGGTGTGACACATGCCTTTACTTATAGCCAAATTTCTAGGTTTAACTCAAGAAAATTCTATTTTACATCTCTTCCTTTTTAGAGTTAAATAACTTCCATCTTGAAATATCAGAGCTGAAATGTCACATCTCTTTAGTGATCAGTAGGAATCTCAGTATCAGATTTCATACTTAAAACATCATTTAAGTCACTTGACACTGACCAAATGTGTCACTGTTAAAATGACATTTCACAAATATTGCCCGATTAAGCAGTAGCAGTTACTATTTGTTGCTGAAAAGATAAATCAGTTTCCTGGGAAAAGTGCCAGTAGATAGCTTGTATACTCTACTTACATACTGGATTCTTGATAGATTTTGTGAAGATGACTTCATGTTAGTATAATAAAAGCCTATTATCAGTTCAACAGCAGAAAACTGTTTTCATTCATCAAGAAAATAGCAGGTTCGACACTAGTTGCCTTTTTAAGTGAAAGATTGGACATATGCTATGAAAAAATTTCTTGCCATTGCAGAGAAGGATAGCACGCTCAAAAACATTTTTAAATTTAATTCCGTTTCTCAATTCAGTTGTCAACCTCTTTACAGTAAATTACATGGTTACTATTAAAAAGCATACTTTGACTTGTTCCCAAAGTGATTTTTTTAAAAGTTTTAGCAAAATTCCTTCAACCATTTTGGATTTATTAGGAGATTAAAAAGTAATCCTCATTCCCTCAACTTCTCTGAACATCATAGTAAAAAAAAAAAAAAAAATCTTGTTATGGCTTTTTTCTCTCCTCATGGGGATAATTCAAAAGTGGCTGAACTGCCAAACTTCAAACTTCTGTTATTGTTATTTAATATTAATATTCCTTTTCTATCTAGTGCTAAGTGCCCAATTTGATGAGACACCATAAAATACATAACATGCCAGTCCCTGGTTTGAAAAAGCAAGATGCAACAAGTGAGAGGAAATGAAGAGGAGTGAATGATGAGAATAAGGATTGCGACATGAGGGAGGACAAGGCAACACTGTAAAGAGGTTCTAGTATCACAAGCATTACTCAGGGCTTGCTCAGGAAAATACATAACAAATAAAAAGTACCTTGCTAAACTGATAAATAAATAAACAAATAAATAAATTTACCAGACATTGGGAGGAGAAAAAAAAAAAAAAACAAACTTCCTAATGCTGCTGCTGCATAATTTTTTCTATCAGTTTGTTGTGAGAATGATGAAAAACTCTGTGCTTGCCCACTTAAGATATTCTTGGAAAGGACAAAGGAAATGAAGGATATAAAAGACACCTGGAGTGAATAATTGACTCCTAAAAAGTAATGGAAAATTGAAAGGGTCATTGCGAGTTGGAGATCTATCTCATGGAGACTCTCAGGTGTTTCCAAGAACAAAATCAGCCTTACAGTGTCCAGACCTATAGAACTTTTATTTTCTGAATAGTTCTCTAAAAGCAAATGCTTGCTACCTACAAAGTCATAGGAGGAAATGGGCTTGAAACATCCATATCCACATTTTCACCTAGACTGATAAAATTGAGGATCTAAGAAAAGATGTTTCCTGGATGTCTTAGTGAGGAAGGTGAAATAAAACATCTGTGTCTAGATTAATTCTAGTTTCCTGAAATAATTTAGAAATTGAATGCTGAAGCCTCAGGATTTTAATAAATTTATAAAATGAACAAATTTCTACCAAATTTGAGAACATATCTTCAGACACATTTGAAGTCCCACTTAAACAAGCTGTCATGTATATTTTGACCTCTTTTCCCCTCCCAAAGGGAGAGAGACAACTCTTTCTGGTGGAGAAAGACAGAGGAAAAACAAGACAGCTTTGCTCCATAAAATTTAGTGAAGATGTTTCTTTAGCAGTGAAAATCAGGTGCAAGTTAACATACACAAACAATCTTTCCTCACCTATGATTTGTGTAAACCATTTAGGGATAAGAGTTTAAAATGTGATAGCACCTATCCATTACAAAACTGGCTCTGTGGATTAAAGTACACTTTGATTGTTCCAGCCTAAGGAGTGTTTTAACAGTGAGAATAAAACAATTTTTAACATAGTTAAAAAGTATACCTGTGGTCATAATGGGAGTTTACTTTCTCATACAATACTGAAATTTTATCCTCACTATAAAGAGGGTTCTTAGCTCATGATGGGCAATACATACTACAATCCATCATCCTTAAGAATCAACCGCTTATATTCATATCTTTTGCTCATACCCTTCAAAAACATACAGAGAAAGGATAAGAAACTTGTGACAGGGTCCACACTTTCAACTCATACAACCCTCAGCCATGACATTTTTTTGGTTGGGGGATGCTGCTAAAGGCTAATGCTAAGGCTTGTGAGTAAGTGGCAGGTAAGTGAGTATATGGCAGGTGAGGATAGAGAACAAGACCAAACCAAACCAAGTACCGGCTGCAAGCCAGTGACCACATTGCTCTGCAGTATGGCTTGGTGATCATCAAGATGATGTGCCCTTCATTTTTAGAAAGTAAACATTTTGGTCTTTCTTTAGCAGCAATAATACTGAGGTATGTGATATGTGGGATCACAGTAAAGGCTCTCAATCCTCCCTTCCCATACTGCATAGGAAGCAGATTGCTGTTTTACCTCTTGCTGACATGACCATAAAGTGAGAACAAGTCTAACACTACACACACTTCAGGTAGAAAGAGAAGGAAGCAGAGGGGAGCCTTGCCTGGCTCCTGGGGCAGCACCTGCAATGGTCCAGCAGGCATCATTTTTGCAATCTGTTAAAACCTGGGGAGAAGCAGACAGGTTCCTCACTAAGCATCTCCAAACCCATTAAGACTACAGTTTCTAGCTAAATCAGTAGAAGCAAGATGAATTAAGAGAGACTGTACCAAGATTTTTAACAGATATAATTAAATCAGTTTTAAAATGCGTCTTTAGTTACACTGATGCATTTAGATCAGATCTTGGCCATCTTCTCCCCCTCACACACTTTCAGCCTGAATCCTCCTTGCCAAAGGGCCAATATGATCAAATCTGCATATTCTAATTTTTTAGAGCTCATAATATGAAAGTCTTTGAGAGTTGGTATTTAGGTGCCCAAGTATCTACACTAGTTTAACACTGTTGAATCTAGGCCAAATAAGTGCTTTTAAGTTTTCCCCTTAAGCACTTTGGGCTTCAGTTTTCCCACTTCTGAAATCAGAGTTTTGAAATCAAGATTTGTGGTGGGAGAAAAATATCAGCTGCCTCTCACAGAGATCTTTCCTGCTCTCACTAAACTGAATCTTAATTCTGAGCAAGAGGTTTTGAGATCCTCACAGCTGAAGATCACTGTTTTAGCACCTTCTGCAAGCTGAAAGGAAAAAAAAAATAAAAATAAAAATCACGTAGTACTGTCATTTCAAACCAGCCTATAACATTTCCCTAAGAAATTGTTTGGGATGCAAAATTATATCAAGATGAATCACTGAATCACATCAGTTATCTTTTCAATGAAAGATAAGAAAAAAATGTTATTAAAAGTACAGTATTAATGTTTTAACCAGCATGAATTTTTGCCTATAATTTTGAAAAAGAGTAGTTAAATAATTATGCAAGAAACAAAATCTAAAAGATTAAATGCTGGAGTAGATCTATCTTTCACTTCCCAATCTAGTGACTTTTCCAAGTGTTTTTATCAGACATGTTTGTGCTATGAATAAAAAAACAAACAAACAAACAAACAAACAAAAAAAAAACAACAAAAAACATAGCTCTGCCTTAAAGTGCATCTACAAGACACACAAGAGTCAGATCTCAGCTGGGATCTATATTTTCTAGACCAGTTTTGCAACATCAACATGCAACACACTTTTTTTTTTTTTTTTTTAATTCTAACATTCTGAATATTCGATTTATTCAGCTTGCTCAGAATCCTCTCTCTCCCCTGACATCCTGGATTTGAGAAATAATCACTTTGTGGGCTTGCAACACACATTTTTCTTCTCATTTAAAACACACCAAAGAAAAGCTCAAATTTTAAATAATAAAAACGGGAAAAGGAGGGGGGTGGGGTGGGGCAGGGAGTGAAGATGTTTCTGTGGGAGAATACTCCCTGAGTTATTTGTATTTATTCATGGCGTAGTGTACACACACACACACACACACACACACACACACAGAAACTGCCTCCCACCTGCCATCATCACCCTGCATGACTGGGGGATAACTCAGGCTGGGGATATTTGGTGGCAGAAACACAGTGAAATTCTGGTACCTGGGTATACAGCAGAACTCATTTTCAGGTGACCACCCTCTCAGTATTCACCTGAGGACAGATCTTCTAAGGTGCTGAGCACTCTGGCTGCAATCCAGATGAGAATAACTGATTTACCCCCATGAGGAGCATCACTGCCTAAGTTAAGCAGGCATTTCTGTTCTCTACTAGATTCAGGTTAGATGGAGAAGTACTACTTTTCAAGAGTTTTTTATTCTGTGGCTGATGAAAAAAAAAAAAAAAACAAAAAAAAAAAAAACAGAAAAACCTTCCCTCAGCACAAGTATGTTTGTTATTTAAGGTCAGAAAGAATATCATACAGAAAGGCTTTTCCTTGCTTCAGATTTCCAAGGAAAGGTGCTGAGAGAGGGAGGAAATCTTGTTTCCTCCTTTTATAAGCAAAAAGAATACAGCCTGAGCATTGTTACAGTCACCAATCTTACTGAAATTCCTCACATTCATTTGCTTATCCTTACATATTATTTCTTCATATGTGCTAAGCTAGGGAAGTTCATTGTTTTAGGGATCTGTTTGCAGTGATTGCTCTGGATATCATAATCAAACCACTTAAAAATTCTTGTGTGCAGCCTTTCCTTTCTCAGTAGGAAGCATTCACTGTCCAGTACACTGATGCCTAATTGCAATCCACAGACTGCTGAAGAGAAGAGGAGAGGCCACACTGCAGTCCCTGGAGTCTGCTCTGCATGGTACAATTAAGTTCCTCAATGCATCTGTCTTATTTTCCCTCTCATATGTCCTTTCTAGGCAAAATCTTTTTTTTTTTTTTTTTTTGTCCTGAGGGATGGTTTTATGATTTGTTTTGTTTTAATTATCTGAAATCAAACATACAAAAGTCATAATTTAACAATGTGCAACATAAATACCACTTTATTTATTTATTTGTGTTTAGAGACAAGTTTCTGTTGAAGTTAAAAATAAGTCAATTTATCTGCAAGAAAATTAAAGCCTTCTCATTCCTGAGTCAGAAATATCATCAGTTCTGCTATTAGTGAATACAAAAATCCCTGGCCCTGTGCCAGGGAAAGGGACAGTGTTCAGTGTTAGCAGTCATTTCATGTGACCACAGTGAGGGCTGAACTATCTGACACCCTGCAGTGCTGAACTCAGGGAGAATGCAGCACTGACTCTCCCCACTCACTTTTTCATCTTTTTGTCTGTGATGGATACATAATAATTATATTTTACTAGAATACCAGTGGAGATGGAAGTGCTGTTGCTAATGTAGAGGCTGTAAAGCTATCAGAGGAGCTTTAAGCAAATGTTATCTGTTTTACTGAAGAAATCAATTACACACAGATTGCTTAAACCAGTGACAGGCATAGTAAGGAGTGAAATCTGTTAAGCAGAAAAGTTACAGCCATCAACATGTACAGATTTGCATGATATATGAATACAACTGATCAAGAATTTTAGCTTACAAAAATTAGGGAAAAGGAGAATAACAGAAAAGCTTTAGAAAAAAAAAAAAAAAGACACTCCTTAATGTTCATCTCTATACCTTATGCAGTGGACAGCTTCCAGCTTTCTTCATTTCTCCTCTGAGCATGGAGAATTGGTCAGGAATTTGCTAATTTGCTACCTGGAAGCCGGGCAATTTTGAGGGACCTGTGCTTTAATATTGGTCAGTTGCTAATGGTCTTTCCAAGCTTGGTATTCATTAGAAATATCACTAGAATACCATTCTGGGGGACTGCTTTGGTTAAGAAAAAAATGTAATAGTGCTGTGGCCTCTGTATTTAATCATATCATCATCTCATTGTTTCTGGGTAGAAAACAATGTCTTTTAATTCTAAAAGAATGATTTATAAGATGATATGCATGTTAGCACATATTAACAATTACAACAAAGCATGCATAGAAACTGCTTGCCACAGAATCATTTATCTTTTACTCACAGAAGAGTATTTTAACATGGATGTGTTAGATTGGCCACCTAGCATTCGTGTTTTTGATTTTAAGCAATGAGAAGGTGATATCTCTACAACTTGCAAGAAAGCAGAGTGGAACTGGCCACACAGAAATAAAAGTATGGAAGAATTAAGTACTGTTTCTAAAAGTATCAGCCTTAGTGACTACTAAGAAATACATACATACATACATATATATATATATAAAGGCAAAACTACTCTGAAAAAAAAAAATAAAAAAAAAATCCCTAGTCAGATATGCCTCTGTCCTGGCTTTTGCACTGCTGATACTCAGAGCATTAAACATCCTTACAGAGAATATCACTGTTCAAAAGGACTGTCAAGACTGTTAATTACTCAGGTGGAGTTAGCATACAGCTCATTAAACCATGTCAAAACTTTCAGTCCTTCTCCACTGTATCAGTCCCTTTAGGGGCTCTCACATCAGGATAATCTGATTCTTAAAAATACATTAATTCAGATCATACATTACACCAACAAATTATTCCACTTTCTTTGTAAAACAAGTCTGATCCAACCAGAATTGCTATTGCAGCAAAGACAGTTTCTGTAATTAATATGTAGTGGGTGTGTCTGGTTCAGGCAAGCTGTAACATGTAAAGAATGGGTATTGAAGACGTTTATTTCTTGCAGTAGGAATATAAAAAAAATGTTACATTATTTATATGAAAGGTTATATCTTTCATATAGTCATACCAAGTTCATAGTTTGAACACTGGGTGTGTATGTTGAAGTGTTCAATTTTGCTCCATAGCAGTGAAAGTTCTGCAAAAATGATCAAAGAGCAGGTTGCCCCTAACCCAGTGCTCCTACACCATTATCAAAACTTCTTCCCTTTAGTACAAAGGAGCTTTCCAAGAGAAATTTAGAATATGAGTTAACATCAGTTTTCACAAGTTGCTTTGTGGTTTAGAAAACTTCTTTTCATTATTAGAAGTGTTCCTGGTACTTACAAACCTAAAACACATTTAATCAGAACAACCATTCAAGAACATCTAAAATCTCATTCCCTCAGGAGGAGTTCCACATATTTTGATGGGAGTTTGCATCCTGTGCAGGCATTCAGCACCCTGGACACCAGTATCCAAAAGATGCAGAATCTTGGGCATCAAGTTCCTTCCGAAAAGATTTTTAAGGGTACTTGAAGAAATTCCCCAAAAGAAAAGCCCCAAATGTGTAAAATTCTGGCTAGGATTAGTTACAGTTATCTTTTAGTAATAGTAATAGTAGTTGAATTCATGCAAAGGATGTTCAAACTGGCTGAGACCAGTTTTCTTCTAATGTCTGCAAACCCAAGCACAAGATTTTGTTCATCAGCCAGGCCACTTGGGTTCACAGTACTTTATAATTCCATGCATCTTCATCCAAAACAATTAGGATTGATTTACGGGTGTATGAGATTTTACTTATGAATAAAAGTGCCTTTGGATGCACTTTGTGAACATCCTTATTTTAGGTCCTTGTTTAAAAAAGGAATGATTTTTATTACTCCAGTGTAGTGAACAGAAACTAAGGAACCTGACAGTGGAATAATGTTTAACAGGGGTAACTGAGCTAGTTGGTATGAGACTAGCTGAAAATTTTAAAAGGAGGACATGATTTTGCTCATATTCAGTCACTCCGATTAGCTTTAGCAGAAAATCTTTGCAAGGAATGTCTAACTAGATCAGCCCCAAAGTTTATAAGATCTATGACTGAGGAGTAATCATTTACTACTGAGGAAGACCTAACTCAGTTAAACACATTTCTGAAATGACACTTCTAAAATGGTTTTCAGCTCTTGATAAATGAAAGCCATCATCACAGTTTTAAAGTCTAGTTTGTTGTTTTTAAAATGTGCACACCACAGGAACCAAATGCTCATTCTTACCCTGTTTTGCTGGAGTAAAAAATTGGAACAAAATATAAAGGACAATTAAACAGGCAGAACACTTTCCCCTCCCAAATCCTCATGTTGGTAGAACTACAATAATCTTCAGATTTATCACGCCAGACCTCCAAGTGTGATAATGTATCTTTAAAATATGAACTTGAAGATAAAATATTAAACATGTGTTTCCTCCTCCTATAGGATAAGTGCTGAAATGTCACACACTATTGGAGAGAATGACCCGTAAATGTTTTTTTTTCGTCCTACTGGAGCAGTTAGTGTGGCGTGCAGTGAACCAAATCAACAATGTGATTCAAGCTGTCTCTGCAGCGTCATGGTGAAAGAAAGGATAAACTATAAAAACTACCCTCCTACAGCTCTTAGTTCTTGCTTCCCACACTTTAACATCTTCTGTCACCCCTGGCGCTGTTACTGACCCATGCTAAGCTAAACTAAAGGATGATAAGTTTGCTGCCTTTGCCCTTGTCCTAAGGGGCTGCACATTATCCTATCAAGCATCAGAAGCCATTTCTGTGGGATATTTGTCAACCTACGAAGTCCTTTTAGAACAAATGAAATGGGCAGCGAATTACAAAAATGTCATTCTCTAAAGGAAATGGATGAAGGCTTTTGTTCTCCAGTAATAAATAGATGCCATAGGCTTATAACACTATTTTTGTATTACATTTGACAGGGTTACTATTTCCAGTTCATTAAAGAAACAGCTTGAAAACTATTTTTTCATATGCTTTTAAAAATAATGTTTTCCCAGTAATAAATATAGGCAATAGCTTGCATAACGTTAACTTTGACTTCAGGATTCATTTCAAGGTACTTGTACTAGGGATTACTATATATAAAATGAGAAGTTTTAAGTATGTTTTTTTTTTTTTTTTTCCAGCATATATAAACAATTACTGAGCTGGCAGGTGATGAGCAATAGTGACTGTCTCCAGTTTTTAAAATATTTTGATATTGTTTTCAACTTTATGTTTGGTAAACCAATTTTCTTGTGCGTTATGGTCTTATGGAACCTCATGATATATATGGCATAGGCTAAGGTCAAGCAAAGGAATAATAACTCACCTCCTTAAATGAATGCTTCAAAGTAAATCTTCTATGTTTAATAGCAGCAAACAGAGGTCAGGATGACACTCTCCCAGGCTTGAGAATAAAGCCTGTGTGTTAATATTCTCTAAGAATTACAGCTGCAGCTCTGGTTGTCAAAATGTTTGCTAAAGTGTGTCCCTGATAAAATATTTTACAGTGCTCTGAATGGCATTATCTATTTGAAATTTTAGGAAAAGCTGGAAGGACTGAGACACATATAGAAACACATATCATGATACAATTGTTGCTTTTCCTTGCCTTTAAACATTGTGTAAAAATGCTTTGCAGAGATCATTAACTGTTTTTGCACACAGAAAGTTTTTTTCTGAAGATACTGACTGAGAAATTAAGTGATATATGATATATTCATAGTAGTGAACATATCTTCTATGTCAGTCAAAGCTTTTAATGTGTAAGGTGTATTTCTCTAATCATTCACTAATCATTTAAAAAGGGAACATCCTATTTACATCAAAATGCTATAATATTTCTAATGTTTACAGCTTATTTTTTTTTCCTGCAAAATAGTCTTTCAAGTATTGTATTGCTGGCACTAGTTATTGTTGATTACAAGTGAACATTTTGTTAATAAGACTGTGGAATTGATTTTGAAAGACGATAAATCAGTAAACCACACCATTAACTGTTCCCCTGCTTTGTAACTATTTCACTAATTCCAGACTAATTATATTCAGATCTTTATTAGTTAGATCAGAAGATCATCAGGATCATTAGTTAGATCACAGAGTTAGCTGGACCTGGATCAAATGTAGGGTGAAAAGTGAAGAATATATTGATAAATCCACTCCTTCATAGCAGTGTATTTTTCAAGACACACACCAGTGCATATCTCAGATTAGGCTCTGTCCCTTAGTTATCATTAGTCAGACAGAGACAACTAAACTTTACGATGAATAGCTCGGGGCAGCCCAACATATTCCCTTTCTCCCATTGCACACCAGAGCTGTACTCTTCCATGCAAGTCCTCAGGTGAGCTCAGAGTCCTTGAAATGGACTAACCAGCTGGATCCTGACCACGGGTCCTATTGCATGCAGGGCTGAGAGTGTTCAGCTCTCCCTTACAGCTAGCTAGTAAATGTTCCCTCCTTTCCTGGACAGGCAATAGGACTAAGCATCATGTTTCACGGAAGGTTTTATGCTAAGACTGTTCTAGATGTAGTTAATAGTTTTAGAACAAGCTTCAGAGGCTCCTCCTCCTCTTAAGCTTGCAGAAGACAGAGGTTTGAAGGGGCTCATTACATGTAAGAAGCCACTTGGTCAGCTCAGTTTTTCATGGCTCCTAAAGCAACAACTTGGAAGCAGGCTTGAAATGAAACAAATGGGCAGACATCCTAATATTTCTTCTCCTGATGATACAGCCTGTTTGCATGGGAATTGCAGAGCAGAGCCCCTGCTTGCTGATATGTACTCTGAGTGCTTTCCAATAAGGAGAAGGAGCACCAGTGAAGGGCGACCCACTCTGGCTGACAGTCAAGCCCCTAGCATTTAGATCTGGATGAGTCTTACTTTTTTTGGCAGGCCTTTTTATACACTGGGGGGAAGCTGAGGCAACCAGAATTACTCCCAGTTTTTGGCTGACCTAAATTGTTTCTGCTGAAGCAGGAATGACAGATTTATTTTATTTTATTTTATTTTATTTTATTTTATTATTTTATTTTATTTTATTTTATTTTATTTTATTTTATTTTATTTTATTTTATTTTATTTTATTTTATTTTATTTTATTTTATTTTATTTTATTTTATTTTATTTCATTTCATTTCATTTCATTTCATTTCATTTTATTTTATTTTATTTTATTTTATTTTATTTTACTTTATTTTATTTTATTTTATTTTTTATTTTTTAAGATGAAAAAATAATAACTAGACAAAAATATTTCAAATTGAAATACAGGTTTGATATGACTTCTTCAATATGCTTAGGTATTAAGTATTTTTAATGACAGTCTTGGAACTGAAGGTTAGACTTACAAAACAATGTAATAGAAGGGGATACTATGGTAGAGGTACGTGATCTAGATGAAGGAGTTCCAGTATGAAATTTCCTCCTCTGCCTGATTGATGGAGTGTATAAAATTATTCTCCTTCTGTGAATCAGTGTGATGTTAACAATAGAGAGAAATCAGCATATCTCTACAGCTATGACATTTTATTGGGATACTGGAGTTTAATGGTTCAAGAAAGACCAGAGACTATGGAACCATCCTTTCTGCAAACTGGATGCATGGTGGGACTCACTGGGTAACAGAGGAATCGCCAGCTCTGGTGAGGATATGTAGCAAACGCACACTTTCGTTCTCTCATGCTGTATTGTATATTTGCCAAACTATCAAACAATATGCTTTTGTTCATCCCTAAATGATTTCATGTGCAGAGAAAAATGTTTTTCTTGCACATTATCATCCTTCCCTTAAAGTGGCAGCACCATGAAACCACGTTCCAGGGGAATCTGTGTTGCTTTTGTGTTGTCTGGGGCAAAGACATATCTAGTGTTAGTTAAAGCTCCATACAGACATGAAAGAGTCAGTATACTTCACTCAAAGGTTACAGTTTTAGGAGTGTATTATCTGAATTATCTTATATAGAATATTATGTTCTGTCAGAAGTTATTAGCAGTGTTCAGATCAGAATTTCAGGATGCCTTGATCTTGGTTTTTCTTGAAGAAATGAACTTCCCACAGCTTTTATGGATTTCAGGATAGATGCCAACTTTCTTCACCTGCGAAAGCCAGGCCCACCTACTGGGATTTAGCTGCCAAAAAGGTATTTTAGCAGCTAACTTTAATACACACAGTTTTGAAAAATCTGTCTTCGATTTTTTAGCATTCATCACTGCCTGCTCTAAACAGTTTGGGGATATTACTGTATGCTGTCGAACAGATGCTGCATTTCACTCCAGGCTTGCATGAAGTGATCGCCATACAGTTTTTCATACCAATTTGCTAGGTTTGCATAGCACTCTAGGATCCCTTAGATGAAAGGGACTGTATCATGGTTAGATTATCATTACAGGGAAACCTGCACTAACGGACACAAGATAAGCATAATCACCTGTCCCAACACCCAGTAAAATTTTAGCCTCTGTGAAAGTTCCCTTTTATTAATTACGCTATATTATGTGACTACCTGCTATAATGGTCAAAATTATGCTGGTCCCTTTGGTGGCTGATAAGATGGTTTTACTTCTGATAGTACATAAAACCATGAAAACATTCAGGAATGGGAAAAGACCATCTGGTGCAACACGCTCGCCTTTGTAAGTACTCGCAGCACAGCTTTCCTGAAAGCGGAGCTGCTATGATATCAGACAAGGCTGAATTCTTTACAGGCGAAGTTTGATATGAACTCTCCAGTGGAAACACCCTGAATAGTAAACACAAAAAGCTGTTTTAAAAGATATACTTATTTTACTCCATCAATCTTACCGTTTCTGTTACAACAGGCCTTAAAAAGCCAGCTGTAATCCCAGAGTCAGCCCCAGCTCTTGGAAAACTCTTCCATAAGCACTGAAGTGCCAGCATGTTGCAGCACGCAGAGTTTGAATGGCACTGTGATGGATGGATGGTACACAGGAGCTCTCGCAGACAACAAAATCAGTGAGCTGATGAGTTTCAATTCATGCGTGCATTCGTACTCATGCACAGTGATGACACTTGCAAGTGTTAGGGGTGTTACCAAGTCCTGTGGCTTTCCTCCATTTTACTTATAACCCCACAGAGTAGGGAAGTTTGTCCACACTACCAAAGAAAAAAGTCTAGTTTCTGTAAATACACACACACACTCACACACTCTCACACACATTATTTTGATAAAAAACAGAGACAAATAAAAAAAAGAAATGTACAGTAACTGTTGAAATTAACAAATTCATCATTTTTCTAAAGCTCCATGCAGAATAGATAGTATCATTTATAACTAAAAAGTGAAACAGAAATAAAGTGTCATCACATTTTAAAATAAGAATTTACTTACAAAAACATGATCCACAAAAACAAGAAAATATATCAAAAATTAAGTCACAATTAACTTTATGAAACCTTAATAAATAAATGCAATAACAATGGATTTACAGTCATAATTGACCTTCAACTTCAAGGTCTTTAATACGTTTGGCAAACATTAAATATGTGAGAAGTGCAAATCCTACAGATAAATAAAGTGAATTCCAGACCACAAGCCAGGCTAAGACTCCAAAATGCTGCTTTAGTCCTGTCCAGTGATTATTGCACACTTTTCTTAAAACCGGAGTAACCCATTCCTCTACAATCAATGGCTCAAAAAATCAAAGTATTATATTACCGCAGTGGTTTACTTGAACAGAAAAACATTTATTTATGTTCAAGAGCAGCTGACAATTGGTCTTCATCATGGCTGACAGTTATGAGTCTTCATGACTTGTTTGGCAAAAGGGGTAAGGCAAATTAATATAAGTTGCATAGCACTTCACTAGGCAAGTAGAAAAATGTTTTTCTTGGCTACAAATTCATGTATATTGTAACAGTGTGAAATGTATAAAACAGAGGGATACCTCCTTCCTCCCACATCCTTGCACATCTCTAGATTACCAGAGGCTAATTACTGTGCCATGAAATTGAGGTCAGTTCTCATCAATTTCAATGAACACTTTTACAAAGAGCCTGATCCAACAACTGTAGTTTTCATTTAGCAAGACACCTAAAAAGAGCTAATATTTTGAGAAACCTGTGAATTCTCTATCCTATTTTCAGCATGAAATAAAACTTGACTAAAACTGAACATTTCACAGCACTTGGCATGTGAGCCCAAAAGTGCAATTTTAACACTACCTGACAAGGAGGAAACATCTACCACCTCATAGAAAGTGCAACTTTAAAAAATGGACATTGTTCTGATGATGTCATAAATGTCATTTCACTTAAAGACTTGGTAAGTGAAAACAAACCACTGATATTTGATAACTCAAATATGTTATTGTATATGGGTCAATCAGTGGCAACAAAATTAGTGTGCCAGTGCCCTAGAGAAAGTATTTATGTTCACGTGTTATCCCCTACTGCTATCACACATTGTATTTCTCACCATAACTCAGTGCCATGGGGCTGATGGCATAGAAGAGTCTTGGTTTAATCAGCACAAAACATCCAAACAAGTCTTAATCATATACATTACATGAGATAAACATTTACAAAATTAATATTGATGTTGCCTATGCTTGCAAGCAAACCTGTCAATGTGGGAGGAACGTACCATTTTAATCAACAGTAACAAACGCTCTAGAGCCCGTGCATGACTGAACCACTGACCTTGTTACTACAACCGACTGCTTCAGTGCCCTGTTTCTCCCTGGTGGCATACTCCTTATCCATAGTAAACAAAGTTGCCTTCTCTTTAGTGAATGAAATCAGGACTAATATCTTACAGATTGTTTTTCCTATATTCATTGTTTACTGAGTTGCCCCAAATATATATAAAGTTATAGACAAGGTGTTCCCAATATTATTTCAGGAAAACACCATTCCTATTTATGCAGTTCTCGTTGCTTTTTTTTCCATATTTTGCATATTTGGAATTAAAGGTGAAAGACAGAAACTCTTCTATTCAGTATCATGACTGGCTTCCATTCCTCCGATAACTTTGTACAGAAGCGCATACTAGGATAGCCAGGAACAAACTGTTGACAAAACATAGTGAATGAATTAGAGCCAATGGGCTGTAATCTCTAGTCTAGAGACTGCTAGGTGTGGGGAACATCCATGCTGATGATTAAGCTGTGAGCAGAAATGTGCTTCTGAAGCAACTCTCTTGTAAACGTGTTTTGGCTTGTGTCATGTGGCTTGTGGAGGGGTCTTTCAGTGCTGCTTTACCTTCTAATCAAAGTAAACTGGAAGCACATCTGTTCCAGCTCTTATTGGATGTCCAGTTGACAAGACCAGATGAGAAGTCTCAGACATAAAACCTTTTGAGTGCTCAACTGTGGAAGTCAAGTCTTTAGCATCAACAGTTTCACTCTAGATATCGGTTCCTCCTGGGCTACAGTGCTTGCTAATGGCAAGGTAGCTTCTGTGAGTAAAAGTGCCTCCTGTTGCTGCTCATTCACCCTAACGTGTTTTATCCCCTTGAAAATACATGTTCAACTATATGCAGAGAAAGAACTGAGAGAAGTCAAATAGCTTGAATGAAAATTAATAACAAGTTTCAACTTAATATCCTCTTTAAGATGCAACATGTCTAAAATATTGTATTTCAATACCTACCTAGAGCAGAAAACATAGAAATAATATAAATGATCAGAAAATGAAAGATGAATGTTTAGGACTTTTTCTTGCATCACTTTTCCCATTCACTCTCTTTTTTGCTACTTTTTTATCAACAAATGGCATGTCTCCAAACTTGATGGGCTTTGGTTAAACACTATTTCACTCTTGTATAACCAACCCCAGATACTTTGCACCTCTAATTCAGCATCTTCAGGTATCCAGTGTAACACAGAAAGCAAGGAATGCACTGCAATGAGTACCTCAGTATTCCTTAGTCAAAACGTAGAGTTGCCATAGGACATATGCCCATGAAGACAAAAATAGATTAATATGACTTCTTCTGCCACAGTACACACACTGCTCAGTGCCAAAGAAGCACTACATATGCTAGCCTTCATTTTGCATACTAGACTAGTGTGATAGATAACAACTCACATCAACTTTAATGGGCCTAAACTAATTTAAACAAGACTCAATTTGGCCCATAGGAACTATATTAAATGTGATCTCAAATTGATTTATTCAAAGTATATAAATTAATGTTTGTGTTTCAAACTGATATTATAGTGCTCAGCCCATTAGAATGGTCACTGAAACATTAAAACCAGTTTACTTAAATCAAACAATAGCACATCATTTTTTTAATTTGGGAAAAGAAAACAAAGTAAACAAAAGCAAACACATAAAACAAAACAAAAACAACAACAAAAAACAGCTGATGTTGAAATTACTTCCAGCTATAGACGACCCATCAGGTCATTTTCTACACCAAAGAATGAGCAATGACCCTGTTACCCTGTAATGACACTACTTATAATCTGCGTAAAATCATTCCAGGACCTCCTTGTGCATATTTACTTACAGAAGCCTAACTCTGTCCATCTCCGACCCCCCCCCCCCCCCCATACACACATACACAGTCTTTAGCCGCTCTTGATCTGCTTGCAATAATGTAATTTGTTCAGGCTTTCCAACAACGTGTACTTTACTTATGTAATTTTAAGGGAAAGTGGGAAAAGAGGTGTCTGCTCCTGATGCAGAGCAGCATTTTTTTTCCTCTTTCTAGTAGAAGGGCAATAACTAGAAGACTTCTGAAGGCAGCCCAGGGGACTCAACAGCAAGGTATCTGACCCTTGCAAATATATCCAGCCAATACATGTTGATAAATAAAGGATGGTGGTGTTGGTGTTAGAGAGGTTGGGGAATGAGGGCTGGTTTAGAAGGGACTGGATATTTTTTTTTTTAGGAAACATTAACACAGCATATAAATTAAAAGTGTCTCTTTATTATGTGTGTATATTTATACTATATGTATGCTTTATAAACACATATGAATACATGTTTGCATATAGACTAAGTGGCAGGTTTTCCTAATCCATCACATTATCAAGGAAATCTATTCCTTTAAAACATGCATAATCACAAGCAGGTACATATGCACACATCCAAATAACTGCCTGCACACACACACTTACAAACACACACAAACACTGCATCATCTATATATGCATATAGGGCTATGCTCCAGGATTCACACAGAGCCACTCAGCGACAGCATTATGAAAAACAGCAGAAGCTGCCCTAACTCCTCTCCCAGGGCAGCCTGCAGTAATGACCTTGCTGAACCCTGTGGGAGAAGAGTTGTACCAGTGCATCTGACTGGGGAGCCTGACCACATGCAGATTATCCATATACGTATATATATGTGTGTAAACTATACACTTACTGCATGCCAAGTGTATGCACAACTACATTTAGCTATGTAAATCCCAAGTGCAGAAAATATATGCTAAAGCTATAGAAATTGGCATGCTAGAGCTCAATGGGATGCTCACATTAGGGCAGATTAGTGGGTACTGTCTGAATTTTTGTGTGCTTTTGGCTCTAACACAGGCAGAAGATTGACTGAGCTTCCCTCTGTAGTGTTTTTTTTTTTTTTTTTTTTTTTTTCATCTAGACAGGGTGGTGGGCTGAGTACTAAACCTCCACCAAAGTGTGGAAAAAAAAAAAAAAACAGCTTCAATCAACAAGTTCAGTGTTTTCACAATTTTCATGTCATCGCGGGTGATAAAATATACACAGTGTTCGCTTTGGATCTGCAAAAGGCTTTTCCCCCTGTTACAGCTCTAAAGCTTATTTTACATTTTAATACTTCAGACAGTAGCTTGTCCAGCTTCTTTTCATCTCTACCTTTTCCCCCTTTTCTTTCTTTCTCTCTTTTTCAAGCATTGTATTACATGAAATTCAGACCTTATTTGGCAGGATTTTATACAGTCTGTGGTAAGAGCTGAATTCTGAAAATGCTCAGGAAACACTGGCTAAGTGGGGAAATTTATTTTCCTGAGCCAGAGATAACATCTTTCTTAGACTTCTTTTTAAAACACTGGCACTTGTCAAGCAGAATTCTCCCGTTCCCCCTTTCCCCTCTCTCTCGTAAACACACACGTGCATGCTTATTAAGGATGCAGCAGAACTTAGCTGACACTAGAAGCTGGAGTTTTTATTCATTCTGCTTCTACACCCAGAAGAAAGAAAGAAAAAAAATAAATCAGAGATGTTGCAAATATATATATATATATATATATTTTCTTCCCTTTCCAGAACATTCAGCCCTTCTCCTCCTGTTGTTTTTAAAAAATGATCTACGCCTCATGTGCCAGCCAGGCTTTCACATTTCTCTTCATTAGAAAATACATCTGTAAAGCAGAGTCGAAATTTTGGCATTTATTTTTATGGTCGCAGGGTAATGTTCTTCAAGTAACATAATCTAAAGCATAACCAGTGAGGGTGCAGCCATCATTTCTCATCCAGGGCAGAAGACAAAACTGAAGAGCAGCAGCACAAGCAGCGATTCAGATCTCTGCTCCTCCAGTGGAGCTGCCTCCTGTGTCCTGGGAGGACAGCTGTGGGCAGAGCAGGTGATTTGGCAAAACCGCTTGGGGGGCGGTGAGGAGTGAGGCCAAAATTAAGGGCATGAATCTATAAGGAGGGGAGTTTAATGCCCGAGCGCTCATTTTGAGCCGTGACCTGAGGTTTGGCTGGGCACTAACCACAGTATGCCTCATCAGCTCCTGCCGCCGGTACCCCAGGGCCCAGCACCAGCGGGAAGCCAGCTCCAGAGATGCAGCCTCCTCCAGCAGCTCACTCACACACTGCCGAGACCCCGCCGAGAAATCAGCATGCAACCCAAGAAAGCATCCTTTCCTCTGGAATAAAAATTAATATTACTTGTCATATTTCATGTCTGAGCTCTTTTCATGCTTTATCCTCTGGTAATGAGGGCTAAATTACCAATATTAGTAGATTTTCATGGCTAGCACAGAAAGAGCTGTTACCAGAATAAATGTTTGCATTGCTTCTGTTGGACACAGGCTTTGCTAATGCAGCTTTGCTAATTATTTCTAAATAGGCAATAATCTGCATCCCCTAGTGCTGGGTAGTGGATTGGCCACGTACCTGCTATTTCCCTTATTTACATGTTTTACAACTTTATCAACTACACTAATTACACTCTGAACACTGTTTAAAATTTTCTGTTAATAGAGATACAATGATGCACCAGAGGATGTGTATTTATGCCATAATTACGCCTCTGTTCCTGCGATGCAGTCTCCAATTAGCTGTCGACGGTGGCACAAGCAGCTGCCTGATATTCTAAAGCAGTGAAACATCTGCACGGCGGATGATACGCTCACATGGATTTTTTTTTTTAAGCCTAGAAATTTACACCCAAGGGAGTGCAGACAAATAGGAGCCTGTCATGTGTAGGGATGATTAGAAATCCTCACCATGGCAACATTGGAGCAGCCATGTCACAGAGTGAGGGGACACATGTCTAGATGAAGGCGCTAAAAACATTTGCCTTTTTTTTTTTTTTTTTTTTTTTTTAGCTCCAGCATTCCCAACTTCCCTCCCTCCCCCTCTCCTTTTCATATTCTCTCTTTGCATCTAAAGCCAACCAAAACAGCAGGTGAAAAGGCCAAAATCTGCAGCCCATGCAAGGAATATGACACAGTAGATTTAGTGTCAGGAAAACAGCGAGCAATCAGAGGATGCTGCCAGGCATCCACTGGATATTTTCTTTCAGGTGGGGGAGGGAGGAGGTGGAAAAATAAAGAAGAGAAAAAAAATATGGGAATCATTCAAAATAAAGCTCCAATGTCTTGATCCTTGAATGACATTTAATAGATAACTTCCATTTAACCCTCATTAACAATTTTTCTCTGACTAGTTGACCAGTCAGCATATACTGAAGGGGGGAAGGGGAAGGATAAGAAGGTGAAAGCCTGGTGTAAGCTTCTGTTCCCAGCACACTGTTTCAGCATGAGCCATTGTATGTAAAGGGTGGCTGATGACCCGTTCTCTGTATTCTAATTTTTAAACTGAAAGTCTTAATTGTTATCTGGCTCCTTCTGGGCCATTGCCATTTGCAATGTCAATTTCATAAAACAAAATATTGTAATTAGTTAAGGCTGTCATTCCAGAAGACACGTTTGTTTGAATTTTGGGGAGGCAACATTGGTTTGGATGCAAACTTGTGGTTCTTACCTCATATACCCACACTTTATGTTGCCAGTCAAAAAGATATTTCAACCAACTTATTCAGAAAATGCTCCAGAGCAGTCCAGAAATCTTGTAAAACCAGCTCATCTCATAAGATTTCATTATTTCAGACTGATGGAGCATTTCAGAGACCAGCTGCCCTTGCCTGGAAAGATCTCACAGAATTTCAGTCTCACTGGATCTTGAGCCTCAAACACTAAGCTAACCCTAAGCTGTATATTTTAGTTTTGAGTAATGATGTTTTAATAAACATTTTATTTCTAAATCACTGGCTAACGTGTATAGCATCTAAAATATTTAGGAGGCTTTATTTTAAACAGAAAATTCATTATTCAAAAACATATATTTATGACTTTTAGTGCCCAAAGCTCTAATTGATCTCCTGAAAAAGTCAGCATAGAACAGCTATATATACATATATATATATATATATATATATATAACTGCATTACAGAGCTGCATTCCTCTGCTACACTTTGGCATCACATAATATCAAAAACAGAAGTTCCAGCTGTACCCTCAGATGCTGCTGCACCTACAGGTGCACCACAGACCTCTGCATCAGACTCTGCTTCAAACTGCTCTAATAGCACCATACAAGTCAGGCCCCTAATGATACTTCTAATTAAATCCCAAGCAAAATAAGTAAATTAATTAACATTTACTGACTTCATAGCATTTGCTCTAAATAGCTTGAGAACAAGTAACCAAAACATTTTCTGAAGGTAATGAGGAAGTTTCCCAGCATAATTACTGAGTGTATGCAGTGAAACTCTTCATGGTGTTACAGGGTACCTATGTCACCATACTATGTGCATAAATTTTACTTGTTATTCATTGTGCATACCCTGTTTTGCTCAGTTCTCATACAGGAGAGCATGATATTGAAGAGCCACTATGTGTCAGTGCAAGGACAGAGTTTATCTGATAAACAAGTCATTTTTGGAAACTGCAGATGCTCCTACTGTGAAGCATTAAACGTGGCCCCTCTTAGATACACAGAATGGGGTTCTGGTCGACTGAGCACAGGCTGATAAGCTCTGCACAGCTCTGAATGCTGTTTGCCCACATACTAATGTTAAACAAAAGAACTGCAGACTGCAGAGAAAGGATGCGGGTCAGACAACTAAATTGCTTAAACCCTTAGGCAGCCTTCTGAAAAGAAAAAGCATGAAAGAAGCTGATATGAGCTTTTATGCAGAATTGTTCTGTTTATTATCCCTGTTAAGAAAATGATGGCAAGTATCTTGTTAAACTATATATTCCCAAATAAGACAAGAGGACACTCACCTACTAAACAAGATACAATATGCCACTGGTCATTACATGATTGGCCATATATCAGCTTTACATTATTTCCAGATTATGAATCCAGTGAAAAGACAATAATAAAGCTGTACAGATAATAACAAATGCTGTTAAATTGCATTCTTTGCATTAAGTCATCTTCTGATTTGTCATTGAAAGTTTGCAGGTAATAACAGTCTGTCATAGTAGGAATCTACTTCATGTTAAAATTTCACAATCATATATTAAAACTTTGTTAGAGTACAATTGTTATAACTCTATTCAGCTGCATTATGCGACAACTTAATAATAAATCTAAGACAAAGTATATCACTGTGACAACATCTAAACTTGCCTTGGATGAAACAGTGATGTGATTTTATTACAAGACTTCTCCTATTGCTGGCATAATAAAATATTGAAAAATAATACTTGTCTGAAAAAAAGAGGGGATAGAAAACATACATGTCTCAGTGGAGTCTGCATGTTCCCTAAAGCTTACTTGGTTTGCTCACCCCACACATCACAGAAAAGTGTTGCATTGCAGTGGTTTCTTCCTCCACCTCTTACACACATATGCACACACACATGCAAACACAGAGCACACACTAAATGGAGTGGATTGTACTTAAGGCTTGGGACGTTGAACTGTGCCTATGTGTAGACAAGTCACTGGCAAAGCCCAAAGAGTGAAGAGGCTGCATTCAAAACTGTTATAGCCTGTGTAAATGAAAGACTGTGAATAGCCAGTTTATCAGGAAAAACAGAACAATGCCTTACACTCAAAGACCTATAACAGCAACAGAATTAAAAACTCTGTGTTTTTTTTTGTTTGTTTGTTTGTTTTTTCCATTAAAAACATATATAAGAAAACATGGGATCTCATTGTCTTCTCCCTGACATATGCCTCATCTGATTACAGAATAAAACCGTTCCTAAAGAGGCACTGTAAGAATGTGCTGCGATTATCAATTTGACTACAAGCACACATTGCTACTCAGTGCTAATTCTCACTGGACTGAGAACTGCCATTTGGCAAGTGAAGTAAACAAGTCTAGTACAAGAAGTAGTGTAGCACTGGTGAGTGGGAGAACGGCTTCACACTGCAACAACTTTTGGTCATGGGACAAGTGTCAATGATGTTTTTTCTGCAAGATCCCGCTATAATCCAGAAATCGTATGTAGTCAAGAGCCCTCTCCAGTACTTTTGGCCTCAAAAAGAGTGCACCCCTAAACACAGCACAGGAGGGATTCCTACATTGGCAGCTATTCTGTTGGCACACGAGTGGTGGGGTAGGTTACATGGCAGGGCAGTTCAAACGAGCAGAGACTTTGTTCAAAAGGAGACTAAAGATGTCAGAGTTCAGAAAATCAGGAGGAGCAAGAGTATTCCAACAATCAGAAAACAGCCACCAGATTGTGTCAGCACTGCCCCCTGATGTGGTTTAGCTCCTACTTCTAGAATGCGAAGTCAACCCATCAACTCACAACCATCATCAGCTCCGTGGGAGGAAGAGACAAAAGGCGGCATATTGCTTTTTAATACATCTTATCTGGTACTCACCACCTCAGTGACAGATACTTTTGCTATGTGTGATGCGTATATCCTAAATATTATTGATTTTTCAATTAGGTCAATGAAATTATTTAGCTTGAGCCAAAGAAGATTTGCCAGGGCTCCCCCCGCGATAGAAAAAAAAGCATATTGAACAAAATATTTAGATCAACAAAAATTGAGGGTTTTTTGTATGCTTAAATGTATGAATTCAATAGTATTGAAAGTATCACTACAAAATGCAACACTGACAGTTTTAATTTTGAAAAGCATCTAAACAATTTTCTTAATGTTGATATTTATCTTTGCCTCCTGGGACATTTTGATCAGAACAATTACTTATTTCAACTAAATTTTCAAATAATTTTGGTCAACCCAAGCTTTTTGACAAGTAGCCTGGCAACTGGTAAGAAATTGCTTGCTTGCATCCAGCACCTCAGTGCAATGAAGTAAAGAAGTTTAATTTTTAGTATCTTCTAAATGGGAAACAGGACCAGGGAGACCAAGGCTGCTTCTGCATTGTATTATATGCTGGTGGGCCAAAGAGCAACTTATATCCTCAGACTCTTGATCTCCCACCTGTCTCCCATATTATGGATTAGTCTTGTACCCACAGTTTCTGGGTACTAAAAGAGTTTGGATTTGAGCACAAGCTGTGGTGGACATGCCCTCCATCACTTCAACTCCTACAGGAAGGAGGAGCTGAGCCCTGTACCTATGTTTACCTAAACACATGCACATAGAAAATTCATGCTTGTGCAACAAAGACATACGCTATTTATGGCTAATGATTAGCACATCTATCTCAAAGTTTTTTTTTCGGTTGGTTGGTCATTTTTTAAGTGTACGACTTCTTCTCTGTTCTTCTTCTGAGGCCAAGACTTCTCATGATTTTATTTGTTGGGGGGGGGCGGGGGGAGGGACAGGGTGGAACCAAAATATGGATACACTTTATGAATGTCTATCTTAATTTCTTCTTTTTTTGTGTGTGTGTTTCTTTCTCTCGGGGCATAATCCAGTAAAATGCTGAGCATCCTTCATATGTAATATTTTCTGTGGGATTTACACCTTTCTGTATCAGAAACCTTACTTACTTCACCACTGACAGACTTTATCATCTTGCAGAATAATATGTAATTTATTGGCTTTCTGCAAATTTAGAGGTTCACTCAAATATATTGTATTTGTGTTTTAGAATGCATGGAACATTCTGTTCACTTCAATAACAGCACCGTAAATTAATGAATCTACAAAAATAACTTTCTTTCTTTCTTTTTTTTTTTTTTATTTATTTTATTTTTATTTTAAAGCCAGATAGAGTCTATCCATTGTTGGATCATGTGAACTTTATCCCTCTAGCAAGCGTACTCAGAAGAAAGCCTTATATAGTAATTCCCAGATGGTGAAGAATTGTTTTTATATTTCAGTTAAGGACTGAAATTGGGAAATTTCTCTTTCACACCTCAATTTCTGTGTAGCTTGCACTATTATGCTCAGCTGTATTATAGAGCAAGAAGCCTTTAAAATATGTAAATTTCCAGATGAATTTCTGAACAGAGAATGGTCGTACAGACTCAACACATTCCAAAAACAGAATGTCAAAAGAAAGGAAACAGATCAAAACAGTGTTTTTGACATTACTTTCAATTAAAGCTGCATCTGTGAGGTCCACATACGCTTGGTGAATTTTTAAGGAAAGAAAAGACATGAAGGAATTATTTTATACTGGATAGTGGAGGAATACCAAATAAACGGCAAGTACCATTTCAGTACATTAAAATCTCCTCTGGTACTGATTTCAGATCTCTTTCAATGTATTAATCCAAAAAATATACTATTCTGGAAGGGATATCTGATTTCCCAAATTTTAGGAAAAAAACAAAACAAAACAACAACAACAACAACAATAACAACAACAACAACCACACCAGAAATCTTATGAATTAGACTACGCAGAATTTTGTTTTCATTTTTATTGTACCACAGAGCCAATCCATTTTATAATGTCTAAATAGATATATGGATTAATATATAGAGATTTCTTGTGGGATATGTCTTGGTGATTCCAGACTTTAAATGCCCGCTTTCTTTAGAGAAAAAAATGAGTGTCAACACAACTGCACATTTATGTGAACAACTCCCTGAATGCTACATGCAAATTATGCATTTTAGTATTCAAATGAGCTTTTAGGTTTTTAAGCAGAAGTTTACACACAAGTGTCTGACATATGCATTCTTTTATATATAGCTAGTATGGAAGAAGGCTATCAGCTCAAGTTAAAGAGTATAAAAACAATACTGAAAGTAAAAGGAAAACAAGCCTTGTGGGAAGAAGAAAATGAGAGCAAACAAGAATGTTTAAAGGTTTGTGTCTTTTATAGACGAAGAAAGTTTCAACAAAAGAAAACAAAACAAAACAAAAAAATCCGGAGCAAAGGCTTATTGTCTGTCTTTAGCTTTTAGACACCTCCTAAGTTCTTGGAGCAGTGTATTTTCCCACATGTAGCACTCTGGTGAGACCTCTTCCTCAGCTGGCACAGTATTCCTGTGCCCTGTCTGTACAACATATCCTGCCCTTACCAAGTAAGGCTAGCAGTACTGGGTCACAGGAGTGGCAGGAATTGTCTTGGTTGACTCTAAGATCACCTCACCATCAAATTTGACCTGACATCCCCAACCAGAGTTGATATATGTGCAGTAGTTACTCAAGCTGAGTAACTACTCGGCCTGATCAATATGTCAGATTTAAAAGTGATCACAACAAAGTAGACCCAAGATGAGGCACCTGCACTCCCTCAGCCTGCAGAAAGACAAGTCTCTAACGCTTGTATTTTGCATGTCACACTTGATGACATGATGAAAGATCTGAGCATAAGGCCAACACTTCCACATCCAGTTTAGCTGTGACCCATTAAGGAGAGTAGAAATGTACAATATGCACAAAAAGACAGCTAATAATGCATACACACACACACACACACACACACACACACAGAGGCTTCAGCTACCCAGAACACCAACGTTTTTTGAAAACCACATGAACCTCCCAAACTGCACCATAAACATCCATTAACATGATAATGCCCATTAATCCAGCCAAACACAACTCATTTGTCATCTTTCTGTTGCAACCCATCTGTGAGCATGTAGGAAGGGGAGGGGGGGGGAATTCACAGTCTTATCTGTCAGGGGATTAACTTCACAAGGAGGCTTGATTTTAAGTAATTCTGTGGTAGGAAAAAGCTCATTTGTTTCCATTTATTGAAGGACCTTTTTAGCATTGTACTGTCATGATCTTAGTTAAATCTTAAGCAAAGTATTTAAAATGGGGAGAAGAATAAAAATATGTCACATGGCATTCACTTTTTATGTTTTCTGTTTGCCTCATAACTTCCTTACATTTCTTTTTTTTTTTTTTTTTTTCTTATGAATCAAGTGGTGCACTGTAGAGACTATATTGATGTCTCACCTAATGGGAACTTGAAAACTGTGTTTTTGAATATTCTGTTATTTACATAGATCTCTTCTCTTGGCTACAAACGGGTATAATGGTAAGGCTGTAACGTTATAAAAGGCATCCTCTCTCTAGAAAGGTATGGACATGGCATGTAGAGATTAACAGGAAAAAGTCTTTAAACAGAACAAGTTACATGTAACAGTCTCTCTTTTACAGGTGTTGTTTCTATTCTACATTATCATACACCATCTTTGGTAGGTCAAGCATATCTTATTTTTCAACATGTCAAACATCTTATTTTTCAACATGGAGGGATAGAAGAGGCAGAACTTAAGCATCTGGTACAGCTCAAATGAGAGGTAATACTGATTAAAAATATTTGAGAAAATAAAATCATTATAGAGGACAAAAAATATTGTTTATTTTCATGTTTGGGGGTTTATTATACACATGAGAAAATCGGTGTAGATCTAAGTCTTATCTCCCAATGAAGAACAGTGAGACTACAGAGATGGCAATTTCCTTCTGCTTTCATACCAAGACTCCTGCACAACTCCATGTTACTGGAACTTTTAAGGTGACCTCATAGCTTTCAAGGAGTATAACAGCACATTAATGAATTTGATGCTACGTAATGTATTGGGTTTAAGTGGCAAGGTTTTGGTAGCGGGGAGCTGCAGGGGTGACCTCTGTGAGGAGAGCCCTGCAACTTCCCCATGTTAGATAAGGGCCAGTTTCAGCAGGCTCCCAAGGGACCCACCGCTGCCCAATAGCCAAGCCAATAAGTAATGTTGTTCGCACCTCTGTGAGACCATATTTAAGAAAGTGGAAAAAAAATGCAGTGCAACAGCATCTGGGAGAGAGGAGTAAGAACCAGCCCTTCAGACCCCAAGGTCAGTTCAGAAGGAGGGCAGGAGGTGCTCCAGGCACACAGCAGCAGTCCCCCTGTGGCCTGTGGAGAGACCCCTGGTGGAGCAGGCTGTCCCCCTGCAGCCCATGGGTCCCACATGGAGCAGATCTCCACGCTGCAGCCTGTGGAGGAGCCCCCAGTGGAGCAGGTGGATGTGGCCTGGAGGAGGCTGCGGCCCATGGAGAGCCCCCGCAGGAGCAGGCCCCGGGCCAGAGCTGCAGCCCATGGAGAGGAGCCCACGCAGGAGCAGGGTGTGTGGGGGGAGCTGCTGCCCACCCGTGGGGGATCCATGCTGGAGCAGTTTGCTCCTGGGTACGAAGCCATGTGGGAGCAGTTCTTGAAGATCTGCTGCCTGTGGACAGCCCTCGCTGGATCTGTTTGGGAAGGATGGCATTCTGTGGGAGGGACCTATGTGGAGCAGGGGCAAGGAGTGACCATGAAAGAGTGGCAGAGATGAAGTGTTAGGGACTGACCACAGACCCCATTCCCCATTCACCTGAGCCACTCAGAGAGAAGATGTAGAAGAGGGTGGATGGCAGGGAAGGTGTTTTTTAGTTAGTTTATGTGTTTGTTTCTCACTTCTCTAGCTTGATAACAATAAGTAATACATTTCTCTAATCTCCCTATGCTGGGTCTGTTTTGCCTCTGACGCTAATTGTTGAGTGGTCTCCCTGTCCTTATCTCAAACCTTGAGCCCTTTCCGTTGTATTCTCCCCTTTTCCCTTTGAGGAGGGTGACTGGGAGAGCAGTTATGGTGGAGCTCAGCTGCCCAGCTAGGTAAGACCACCACACATAAAATGCGATGTAGATTACACACGAAGATTTAATAAAAGCAACAGTTTTATTTACCAGCTCCACTTCAAAAGAATTTCAAGTGTTTTGTTGCCCCCTCAATTCAAGAACAGCCATTTTGGCAATATATTTTGAAATAACATGGTATGGAAATGAAACAAAAAATTGAGACTTTACATGAAGTTTTGAATGCACAAACAAAACACAGAATAAGAGTCCAAAACTAATTTTTTATTAGATTTTATGTACAACAAGAACAATAACATTGTAAACATTATCACAAAATGTGTAATGGAGATAGGACAGGCCTCCGGGTAGATTCATCTTTCACTGATAGTGATATAGTTAGCAGTCTTGGAGACCTCCAATGTTTTCTTTCTCTGATTAAGAATAAATAAATAAATAAATAAATAAAGATGAAAAACAGAAAATGGGTCTCTGCATGGCTACTCAGCTGTTTTTGCATAGATCAAATTTAATAACTGAAAACTTGTGTGAAGTTAGTATATTCTGTTTTTTGGTGATAATCAGATGTACATCTATATGACTACTCAAACGTCTGTGTGTAAACAGTGCAAGTGAAATGATGCAAAAGGATTTGGTCAGTCTCTAATTAATATTTTACCAGTAAGAATAATTAATACATAATAATGTTAAGATGTGCAATAAAATGGGGGCTGTAGGAAAACAAAACAAAACAAAAACAAAAACAAAAAACCCTAGTTATCATGTTTTCAGCAGACAATCTCATTTAATATTTCAGCTCAACCTCCCCTTCATGACAAATTAAGATCTGACACTGAATTAGTCTAACAGAAAAATACACCAAATTATCCATACCAAAACCTACACATTCAAAATCAGAAAGTAAAATAACCAAGGCATTATATTTTTATTGATTCTGTATGTAGTAGGAAAATCAGCACAGGAGAGCAGGGTAGCATTTAAGAACGATCCTTTTGTTGATTAGGGTTCTAAGGGGATGACTATAAATAAGTGAATGATGCAATAGAAGGCAGGATCATTTGTTTCAGCACCAACCCTCTAGTATCTGCTCTCCTCCCATACACAGTTAAACATTCTCATCTTCACCAATGTCATTATATTTTGTAATCAACAGCTACCTAATACTTTAAAAACAGAAAATTCTTTAAAAACAGAAAATGTCCTCTAATTATGGGCCTGAATTCGTTGTATAAGTAATTTTCAGATCTCTGCAGCAAATGTGAATGCAAGTAAAACCTCTCTGTCATACTAAATTGTTACAATGATAAATTTACATTGTATTCATACATGAATGCAGTCTCTGCTTAGTTTCAGTGTACTACATGTATTTGTAATGGAATTGTTCCCATTTCAGTACTTGTGAACAATATCTTTTATGTCTTTCATATGAGAATAGACATTATGAGTCCATTAATGGGCAAGATTTGTCCATACAATACTCCAGGGAATTTTCATGTAAATTTGCATACTTTTCCTAAATATGTATGCGAACTTGAAAGATGAGACTCTTAGACATAGAGGATGTATCATTAGAGACATACAGACAAACTGATCTTTCATCCCTCACGGAACTGGTACTACACATGTGGTAAATTACATTTGCAGTTTCTTTTTACTATGGAAATCCTAAATTGCCAGACTTCTAAAGCTTACTCAAAATTAGTAGTTACCATAAAGGTTTTGTCTTTTCTAAATGGAATAAATGACCACTTGTTTAAGCATTTAGACACCTAAAAATAAATAAATAAAAAATAAAAAAAAAATTCTCTTTTTCAGAAGAGCTGAGGAGCTGAGGAGAAAAAATGACAGAATAATGAATAACATGGTCAGTGTCTTTGAAAAGAACCAACTCTCTTTGGGGAAAAAGAAAGAAAGAGAAAAAGAAAAAGAAAAAGAAAAAAAAGAAAAAGAAAAAGAAAAAGAAAAAGAAAAAGAAAAAGAAAAAGAAAAAGAAAAAGAAAAAGAAAAAGAAAAAGAAAAAGAAAAAGAAAAAGAAAGAAGAGAAAAAATAAAAAGAAAAAAGAGAAAAAAGAAAGGAGATAGAGAAAGAAAGAAAGAAAGAAAGAAAGAAAGAAAGAAAGAAAGAAAGAAAGAAAGAAAGAAAGAAAGAAAGAAAGAAAGAAAGAAAGAAAGAAAGAAAGAAAGAAAGAGAGAAAGAAAGAAAGAAAGAAAGAGAAAGAGAGAAAGAGAAAGGAAGGAAGGAAGGAAGGAAGGAAGGAAGGAAGGAAGGAAGGAAGGAAGGAAGGAAGGAAGGAAGGAAGGAAAAGAAAGAAAGGAAGGAAGAAAGAGAAAGAAAGAAAGGAAGAAAAAGAAAAACCTATTTAAACTTCCTATTTGGAAGTTTAAAGTTAACTAAAATGAATACAGACAATGAACTGAAGTCTGGCTCCAACAGTCTGCATTCCTTTAACAGTTTTCACACAAATGTTCACTGTAGGAAGACTCAGAAAGTATCCTGAAAAACACACATCATATGTAAAAGAGGTAAAATTTCCAATTTTATTACTTATTTGACTCCATGGTTGCCTCATGCCTCTTTACTCCTAAACACTTTTGTAGAAGAAATATTAAGAGTGGTGTAGTTATGTTTCAGGTGAACAGTGCTAAAACAGGGTGTTACCAGTGCTTGTATGTAAGAATGAATAGAGAAGCACACAGTAAGGAAATAAATGATACTTTCAGTTACCAAAGCAGGCACAAAATCTCTCAGCCTACACTCTACTAAATAAATGAGGCAAGGGTTATCCAAGTGGTAGTGACAGGTTTACCTCCCCACCCCTCAGTACTGTATCACCCTAGGGATGACCAGTGGGCACACTTCCATGGCTATGCACATGGTGTTGGGTCTCCTCTATGCCGCAGATGGCTTTTTCAGTGCTAAGAAATAAAATTATTCTGTATGCCTGTGTTTTTGTTGTCATTGTTGTTTTGTTTGTTTGTTTTGAGTTCACAGTATTTGGGAAAAAAAAAAGAAAAAAGAAAAAAAAAAAAGAGGGTTGTGTTGCAGCCCATCTAAGTTGTGTTTTCATCTCATCAAAATAATTATATATGTTGGAATTCCTGGGACGTATTTTAAGACATGGTTTGAAGTTTGAAGATGTTTTCATGATTGTGGGGAGTATTGTGGAAAACAGCAAGAACCAAAACTGGTGTTTCCTGAGCCACACTATATTCTGGGAGCTGTCCTCAGGATGAGTTATTGCCCCAAATATTTCACTTTCTCTTAGATAGAGTAAGTTGCAGCAGACTAAGCAGAAGCAGGCAGCAAACTATCAATTAAGTCATAAGGCTGCCCACAGCTACAGAATTTGGCTGCTTCTATTTAGCAGCATAGCTATACAGGAAAGATGGCTCCATGAGGACTATGCTAGATTGAACTATTCAAGAACTATTTCAGATCTGAAGCCTGTTGAGAATGGATAATACTGGAGGAAATCCTGCCCATCTAGAGCATTGTATATTATTGACATATGACATAGTTATTTAAAGTTTTTTTTTTTTTTACTACAGTCTACCATATTTCAGGAAGAAAAGGGAAGATTTATTTAAGAGAAGATGCAAAAATGTGCAAATTGCTATGGAAAACAAGGAGAAAAATAAAAGAAAGTACAAAAATCTGTAGACAGTTTGTGGTGAAATTTGAAAATGATAGTAGAGAGAAGCAGGCACAAATCTTATTATCTATTCATTGGATTTGTGCCTGCACCTGTTGCACATATATTTGAAAATGTCTACTTTTGCAAAAGGTAGATCATTTCTTCTTGACACTTTTACACTACAAAACTGATATATAATCTTTTTTAAGTTTTGTATTTCTGTGCATTTGATAAATTGTTTTGAGCACTCTTGAGTCACACATACATGTAGTTGCCCATTTTTTCAAAATTCCCAGCCATGTTATTTACCATAGTGTATCACCTGTGCAGAGCAATCCTGAGTTTTCTTTCTCTGCTTCAAAAAATTGTTATCAAAACCACATTTGCATTGAGGTGAGGTAGTAGGCAAAGTGTATGTGCACAAGAAACAAGGACAGTCCAAGTGAGAGAAGGGAAGTTAAATCTGTTTTACTATTTAATTGGTTAAGGAGAAACCTGTCATGAAGCCTTGTTGATACTATAATCTGTTCTATCTTAATAGATTTCCTTAATAACTGAAATAAATGCATTGGAAACTAAAATTTATTATATGGTTTAGTTAGTCTGCTATCTCTAACCAATTACAAAAGATACAAAAATACACTTCTATGTTTAAAAATGGTTTAGAAATAAGCAGTGGACATGATGAAGAAAGAAAAGGAAAACAGTACAGAAAAATTAATTGTACAAGCTATTTATTGGAATGAAGAAAAATAACTACTACATGACATGAACTGGTTTCTTTTGTGCAGATTCATTATTCCATTTATTCTTAAAACAAACCAACTATAGATACTTGGAACATAAAAGTTGCTTATTTCTGTACATTAGAGTTCAACAGAACTACAGACTGATGGTTTCACAAGGCATCAGTCACACTTCCATAACACTCTATGATATAAATATAAAAGCTTCATTTTAAAGGATAAATAAAGCAACAGTATTATCTAAACAGGGTAAAATTTAACATCCTTGTGGCTTGTGGAAATTTTTGATGTGCCTGCTGGCTTTTCAATAAAAATCAATTATGCCTTAAATGCGAGCGGTAGTCAACATACTACAGACTATAAATTCAATTTCATACTCAGAAATATGGATTAGCTGAACTTGATGCCCTTCCATTGATTTCAGAAAGCAAAAGCTGATAAGGTAAATAATAGTAAGAAGCTCTCTGACACTCCACATCAAGTTCCGGATTTCCATATTATTTTTGTAAGAACTTTCCAGCCACCACAATATCCTCCTTGTGAAATATGTATGATGAATAGATATTATATGGATTGCTGATTCATCTCTATTTACAGAATGGATATTTGGCTTTTATAATGCAAGGTGGGAACTGGATAGGAAATGAATATACTTATTTCTTTTAGCACTGTGCAAGGTATATATCATCCAGTATGAATAAAGCCACAGAGTAATTACAGAGCAGTCTGATTAAGCTCATGTTCTCCAGACTGCAAACTTTTCTAAATAATGTTTCTAGACATAAAGTAAGTAAGAGAAAACCAGTCTATTTAACTTACAAGATTTAAACCTGCTGTAAATTTAAAACAAAACCATCTTTCTTCTCTCTGAGCAGAGCATCCAAGACTAACAAGAATTACAGAAAATATGCTGTAGTTGCAGGGGGAGAGAGGCAATAATATTAGAACTGGGAAATACAGGAGAGAAGATGGTTCATGAACTAAAACTTCAGATTATTTCTCAGAAAGATCCATTCATATCTGACAAATGTTTCTTCCCTTCCTGAAATCCCAGAACACTTGGGCTGCAAAGCTTGTGTTTGGTTTCTAAACAATGCTCAGTCACTCTTCTTTAAATAAATAAATAATAATAATAATAATAATAATAATTTTTATTATTAATAATAATAATGGATTAATTCAGGTTAAATCCAAGAGAGCTTAAGTAGAGTTATCCTACAAGGATTTGTTCTTACCTTCACTCAAAGGCATGTCATTACTTTGACTTTAACTTACAAACACTGCTTCCTTTTGTCACACATCTAACATGTTGAAAGAGACACTGCCAACTTATTTGGGTCTTTCTCAAGGAAAGCTGAATCCCAAGGAACATCTGTGGTAGACATATGGATACTAAAACCTTTCTGAAAAATCCAAACCACAGCTTAGGACCTACTGACAAGAATACTTCTTAGAGCATTGCAGAACCTCAACATTGAAAATCTCAGCAATATGCAATTGAAAAGAAGCTAAAAATGCCTAAGACCTGTAATTCCAATTACAGAAAACCCAGAGCTTAATTCCCCTCTTCTCCTCCTTCTCCTCCCCTCTCAACTGCTTCCCCCCCCCCCGCCCCGACTTGCACATCATACTATGTCAGATCAGTTCCACTTGTAGCTTCTACGCTGTCCTGCTCCCAAGATGGACTGCACTGACCCACTGACAAATTTCTCTGATGGAAGCATACAGTTCATGATGGTTCACTACAGCAATTAGTGCTGCCTCCTATTTTTACACCTCATGGGTAAAGTGCACAATTCTTTAATTCTTTTAAAATCGAACTTTTTCCAAGTACAATAGAGCATGATAAAGATCCAAGTACTGTTTCCATGTCTCCTCTTGGCTTTGGCATTTGACCTCCAGGATGGCACTACACCTCATCAAGCTGAGGCATCTCAATTTATGAAACCACCAGCCATTTCAACTGTGCAGACCCCTTTTGCAATCCTTTGTTATGTGTTGGGGTCATACTGCCTCTGATCTTAGCAGGGAACCTAAACTGATGAAAGAGCGTTGGGTCTACAGAGAGAATCTCCTGTGGAGGCTGTGCTCAGAGCCACAGCACCTTTCTTTCCTTTGTACAAGATCCCAGATGTGCTGTGCAGCTGCATGTGGTACCTGAAGAGCCACATCTGGAAGACAGGAAGCAGATATACAAGCTGCAGGCATTGGGATGGGGAGAGGGAAACAGACCCCCTCCCCCTGGTGAATCCCACACTTAATTGGTGAGAGCCATGATCCACAGGGGCATCTACTAAACTTGTTTGCAGTACCTGGTGGATTGACTCCCTAATATTCACTAGTTTAATTTTGGTGCTAGTTCTAATTCTAATACTAATTTAATTCCTTCCTCAAATTCCTCTGCAGAACTTATTTCCAGCACAGGCCTCTGTGGATTCTGCCTTCTTGTATTAAGTGAATGAGATAATTTATACACCAAACTACTTTAGAAATGATTGAAAGAAACATGCATTATGCTTATCTAACAGAAATGCATCAACTTGTATTGTTATAGATTGTTTGCTTTCCCATAATATCCCATCTTTCCCTCTGGTCAGTCTTAATGCAAGTCCCAGTCTTAACAGTCACAGCATGCAGCAGTTCCCTAACAGAACAAAGTGAAACCTGATTTTCAGGTGCTCTGCTTTGGAGGAGTTATTCTGTGAAGCAATATATTCAACACATGTACTATGCTACAACGTAAGCTTTTAATTTTCATTTAAATGGAGGTATAATTACATACAGTTCTAGCACTGTAGCTGCTGCAAATCACATCCTAAATACACAATTGTGTTAAATCCTGATTAATGAAATTTCTTTGTAAGTTATAAAATCCACATTAGATTTGTATAACAGTGACAAATAAATCTAATAAAACCAAAAAAGCTCCTGATATTTCCTTATATTGTTCTGGTGTACTCAAGTATATACTGGAAAAATATACAGCACTGTTTATGAAAATATAATTCTTGTAGATACACTCAGAAAACTGCAAACATTCATAAACATCTCTCTCTTTGGGGAAAGAGAAAAGTGCCATTTAACAGGTGTTAGAATGTAAATGACATCTCATTAGTGACTTCCTTTCACAGCTCAGAGACAAATAAAACCTTCATTTAAAAGCATTAGTGCTGCTCCTAAGGGTTTCCTGGTATCATAATGTTTTGGTTTATGAGGATATTTAGCCTTTTCTAACATTCCCACTTATTTCTACAGAATAAACCATCTCTGTCTTTAAAGTTAATGCTCATAAGAAAAAAGAAAAAAAAAAAAAAGAAAAAGAAAAGAGGTGAAGAAGTAGACTGTAAAGCTATTCATACCTTTGTCCATTGCAAGTAAGTTGCATAGAGCAATCATCTGCATGAACATGAGACAAAAAGAGAAGCTCATCTTCATTCTGGAAACAGGGCTCTAATTTTCCTTTACTATGTGTGAAAAAAAATCTATATACTTCTGATGTGCAGGTTTCTATGAAAGAGTTTCTATCATGTTTTTCAAAAAAAAAAAAAAAATCACAAAAAAAGTTCTGGAGAGGTGTTAAATTGCTTCAAGTGTTACTAGAATATTAATTCAGTCCTTCTAGATTAGGTGATTGCTACATAATAGTTTCCGTTTTTGTTAAAGAATAAGAAATGAAGCACAAGCACTTCTGTGGCAGCAAGAAGAACTTTCATTTGGCTTTCTAGGAATAACAGTGGTTGAATAGTACATTAAAAATGCAGGTGAGCAACTGAAAAACCTTTGGCACTAAGACTAATTGTTAGATTCTTCTACCATGCTGGCTAGAGCAGCTTTTGTGCACCAAGGGCAGGAGGTTTTAGTGCCTTTCATCAGGTCCAGGAGGGAGCACCAGAGCCTACTGGTCCTCAATGTCCATCTCTAGCCATCCAGCCCTATTCTGTTCCCCAGGGAGCAAGCACATAGTTGTGTTATGGCTTGTCCAGGCCATGTTCAACATGCACCACATTCAGCAAATACCAATTGTTCCACTAAGTGAAAAGATGGAGATAGAAAGCCTCAATCATTTAATACTTAGGCTAAGAGTGTGAGCTCACATTTACAGTGTGAGCTTAACTGTTGGCTCACGTTACCTATTGATGTTCCCATTTGGGATATTTTATGAAGATCTCCAAGATTATGCATGAAAATATGTGCTTTCCTACACTTTAAATTAGCTGTAAGCACTTAAGATAAAACCTGAGGCAATATCTAAAAACCTCCAAGGAAATGTATGCAGAAGTGCAAAGAAAGAAAATAACAGGAAAGATGGTAAAATAATAGTAATAATAATAATCATGTATTTTATACCATTTCACTTTTAGTTTTCATTTCTATCCCATTTAATAAATCAGTTTACATCCTCAAGGGGAGTATTGTTTTTCTTTTCAACCATTCCTGGCAAAGTACATTGCAGAGAAGGGATTGGGAGCACAGAGACAGATATTCAAAACTTTACAATGGAAAAGTCTTTAAGAAAAACATGCAACTGACTCTTAGTGGATGGGAACAGTTTAAACTTGCAGAAAATTCTGAATGGTAGAGGGAAGGCAAATAAGGAACTTTATTTACACTTCAGAATAAAAGAATGAATGGGACTGAAAAAACAAAATTAGCATGAAGATTTTTTGAATACATTTACTTTTTGGAACACTGTCATTTACACCTGTTGGAAGCATAATGTCATACTTTAAAGTAGTGTAGTTTTGAGAATGAAGATGAACACTTACATCTGTAATGAAAGTGGCATTACAGAGAGTCTAATCATGGTCTACAAATCTGTTCTCACAGGTTATGTAGACAATTTTAGTAAAAATTTTGGAAAATATTTTTATTTTAAGATTCTAGATTAAAAGAGTTTATCCAATTTCTTTAGCTCCTAAATTATACAGTTAGTTTGACAAGTATAAAAAAAAAAAAAAAAAAAAAACATAAATAAAAAATTAAAAAAAAAGGAAAAATATGTCATTACAATTTAACAAATTCCACTTTTAAAATTCAATGGTTCAAAAACTTGGTTTAAAACACTAAATGCATAATACTAACCCCAAATACCAACAGTGCATACATTTAACCTTAATTTCCCTGTAGCTTTTGTTTGTATAAACTAAGCACCCCATAAAACACAAAGGGTTTCAGTTAGAGCTTTTCAAAAATATCAGCATTTAATAAACATGTAGCTGTCTACTAAATGGCGTAAAAACTGCCATCTAGAGTTTAGCTAAATCACCCGGTCAGATATAATGGGAATATTTTGTTTTTGACCTCCTTCTTGTTTTTTAGTCAATGTGATTGTATGGAACATGTTACAGCTTGATAGAGCACAATAAATTATTAGCAAATGAAAAAGAGTTCACTGGATATCAATCAATAATAAATCAGAACAAATATTTTTTTGAATGTGCACAATAATTTTGTGACCAATTCATCAGTTTAGTACTGGGTGGGTGTTTTTTTTTTTTTTTTTGGTGTTGTTTTTGTTTATGATAAATGGAAAAATACTAACTAGGTGTAGGAATTTAAGGTGTCAAATATAGTTGTCAGGAAATATTTTGTGTGAAGAATATTTAACAATAAAGTTAATTTACAATATATTGTAAAACAACAACATCAGCAACAATAAAAACCTGGGTCATAAAAATGGTACAGTGCAGTTTTGTGATTTACTCATAGGCTCCATTTTTCCAGCAGGAGTTTGGTTTGCCCTGGAAGAAAGGAGAAGCAATTCCATGCAGCAAGACAGGGAGGTGCAGCACACAAAGCTCTGGCATGATGTAAGGGTTTCTGCATTTTAATCTCTGTTCTCCTGTAATCTCCCTCTGTGGTTCAAGTCAAACCACTTACTCCTTTTCTGCCACTGTTTCAATTTCAATACAATTTACTTATTTCCCAGGAGAAATAGAATGCTCATTTGTTATATGTACAGCTGACTATAGAGCAAACACAACTCTCTAACACCCACTCCCCATTGTTTTTGGAAATGTCCTTTAAAATGTTGGCAACTGTGGGGTTAAAAAAAAAAAAAAAAGGCACAAACATTTGGGCTGTGCAAGTTACCCTGCTACATCAGGGAATTATAGAGGTTTACAGGTAAAAGACATGTCTCTCATCCTAACAGATTCTTCATGACTTTCCCTATCATCCCATGTCAGGACTGCTGATACCTTTCTGATTACCGAGGGAAGGAGTCTGTGACTGATAACCACAAGATCCCGTATCTTGTCATTTCTTGCGGTCTCCCGGCCTTTCTTTTGCATGTTGCTGACTTCAGTCAGCCTTTTGGTGACACCTTCAGCACCTGTGTGAAAAAATGCCCCAGGTCAGGTACCATCAGCCCTCTCTTCTGCCTTTTGCCTAAGGTAAGAAGTTTGTTTCCCTTGTCCCAGGGACCATACTGTAGTAAATATTCCCTCAAACAGCCCTAAGATCCAAAAGTGCCTTCTATAAATCAATGTTTATTTGAAAAACAAAAAAAATACCACAGTAGAATCAAAGCTAAACTGTTCAAAAACACCCATCCCAGACTCCCTAGTGGCAGGGATAGGTCCAAACAATTGAAGTCACTGAAAGAAAATTGGAAAATACAATGCTCAGGTTTCCCAAGTCCTGCATCTCTCAGACTCTCAAAGTCCTTGTATGACCCTCAGCACTCGGATGCCTACGAGTTCCCAGGTGTCACTGTGCTCAGTCTCTTGAAGCTGGATAGATATCTGTCAATTATACTCTTCAGGCTACTTTGATGTGGCCAGGTATGACCTTATTCATTTCCATACCAGGCATGAAAGCATCTTTTCTATTGACAGTAAGATTTGTTCATACCACACACAGCCTCCTTTCTTTGGTCTAGCATATAGCATGTCACCCTGCTTAGCTTAATATTATACTTGCAGTTTCTATAACTGGCATGGTACTTTGTTGTAATTACTGCTTTACTTCTGCATCAGATCTAAGTGGTATTTATTCCCCCGGTCTTAGACTGAATTAATATGCTTGAACCAGCTTCTCCAATGTGGAGAGAATCCATCTTCAAATGCAGTTATTTAATGCTAGGTAGATTTTTATTGACATAGCACAGCATGTGCTATGAAGCTATGTCAATCAGAAATGTGGAGGGATCATACTTCATAACAATTTTCAATGAAATGCTGCTATAACAAGTGCAATGTTTCCAGTATCCAAAATTAAAATTACTTAAATTACAACAAAGACAGTTCTTCCCTCATGCAATACCTTTGCAGTCAAAGATATATATACAGTACCTCCACACACACATCCCTCCTCCCCTCACAGCCTCCAAGTAGTATATTCTTTAAAAGAGAGACTTGGTATTCATGGGAAGCTGGTTATTTTAGTGTCATCTTATTTCTGAGACACTAAGCAGAGCCTATATGGAGACTGGTTCTCCAACACAGCAGCTTGTTAAGGGGAGTTGAGTGACATCCCAGCATACATCTAGCTTCCTACTGAGTCTCCAACATCTGTTACTGCCTAACTGCCTGAAATACGTGGTGCTTTCTAAGAAAAAAAGTAAGGTTTGTTTTTGTTTTTACACATATGCTCAGTTGAAAAGTGTGTGAGCTGATCCCTATCACATCCTTGGACATCTATGTCATCTGCTCATATACTGCAAGGTATAGACTGATTTAGTGTACATTTTCCTTTGCTAGCATTTTGTTAAAGAAACAGAAAAAGGTAAATAAAGCAGGGAAAATGTCCATATATACCGTGACCATTATTAGGCATTATTATAGGCAGAAAGAATGTTGAGTTAACCAAATATCTGAGTGTTCTTTAAATATACTTAAGGATGGAAGCTTTACATATCTTTAGAGGGTGATAAATCTTGAGGGCAGATCCCAGTTCTGGAAACGGACATGTAGTTCAGCATATCCAAGCAAACTGCATTAAACCTAAATATTTTTTTTAAGCCTGGTATGTATCAGACATAGTTAAGTTGTTGGACCCAGTCACCCTCACTATAAAAACCCTATACCTTGGAAATGCCAGCTTCAAGTTCAGAATTTAGCAGGAAAATTATTTGGTTCATTTTGGAAGGAAGGAAGGAAGGAAGGAAGGAAGGAAGGAAGGAAGGAAGGAAGGAAGGAAGGAAGGAAGGAAGGAAGGAAGGAAGGAAGGAAGGAAGGAAGGAAGGAAGGAAGGAAGGAAGGAAGGAAGGAAGGAAGGAAAAGAAAGGACAATGCAGAAGTGCCTGTGTGCTCCCTAGAATCAGTACCCAAAGCATGACCACCTTCAGGTGAAAGCAGCCAGACGGGAATGAACAGCGCTCTGCATTGCAAGTCCTGGAAATATTCCAGACACATGACGGGTAGGAAGCAGTAGTAAAATTTAAGCATTAAATGCCACTATAACATACATAATGTAAAAGAATTCTCGAATAAAAGCTAAGTCCTTTAGCTTTAACAAAGTTAAGCTTAATAAGTAAATTCTGCTAACCTGCAAAAACTATTTTTCAGCTCGTCTTGAATAGAAACAACAGTAAATTTCACAGTGCATTCCAACAGGCAAATAATTTTGGAAGTTTGTTTAGGAATAGTTCCAGCACTATGAATAAAATCCACCAACAGCCAGGATAAAGAAGCATGGGATACTGAAAGCATCTGGCTTATCATACTGTGGCTGATCTCAACACCAAAAGATCTAGTACGTGCCTATTATGTGCTATATGAACAAAACAAGTTCAGAAGACATCAAGTTCTGTGTTACCTTACTGTAAATATATAGATATATTTAGATAGCGATAAATTTTTTTTAATCATTTTAGTTAGTTACTAGAAAAATCAGCAAATATAACTACCAAGGCAAAGAGAAAGGTGTTTGTTCAGTCTATTCCATAACCTTCTACTGCCACATAGTAATTTAACCAGTAAGGTTCAAAATGCAACAGCTTTTACTGAGGTAGTGTGCTCAAAGATGAGCTTGATTCTGGTAGCACTACAATGCCAGCACAATTCTAGCAGCAAAAAAATTGCTCAAAATGAAGCATTTCTTGGTAGCAAACCGAGTCACCATCAGCAAATCACTTCTGCATTCAGTACTGTTTAAGTTTTTAATTTATATCTAATGCTAATCCATGCATTTAAAGGAGGCATAACAAACAGGGCTATCTGTACACCACTGATGGTCTGTCCCAATAGAGCGTAGCTCCTTGGCAATGGAAGTAGCAAAGTCAAGGGCAAAATCTGTAAGAGTAAAGCATAGTCAAAGGAAGAGATAGAATTACAAAGGAAATGTGACTTTTACACTTCAATTAAATTATCTCAGAGTGGGAGGAAAAGCAAGAACTAATACAAAAATATTAATGCAAGAAGTCAGTTAATAAAATGCAAACAGATTCATCCCATTCCCAACTCCAGGCATCTTTGTTTGTTGGTATGACTGTTTACCAAAAGAGATCAAATTACCCTACAATTTGAATAAGTGCAAGGTAGACACAGGAAAACTATTTGTTTGCTTCACTTTTCCCATAATCCTGTTATTCCCACAAAGCTACAAACAAATCAAAACCAACAGCAAACAGAACCGAGAAATAGGAAATTCAGAATACTCTAAAACTTCTGTGATACAGTTAGAATATGCCTGATCACCACTTTAATAAAATAAATAAATAAATAAATAAATAAAATAAAACAAATACAAGACCCAGGTATTTTTAAAATCTGCTTTCAGAATATGCCCAGCTTTTCTTTGTTTTCCAGAAGAGCTGCTCTATTTAAAGTGGCTTCATATACAAGTATCTCAGAATTAATGAAAGGGATTAATTCATATTGTTATGACTCAAAGCATTTTATGATTAAAAAAGAGCCATTTAACCATAATGATTCAAATTCAGCTGCAGCAGTAGCAGGCAAAATTCCCATTGATTTAAGAGAGAATGAATTCAGTCCTCATTGCTTAAGCCTTAATAATACTGTGGGCCTGAATATGACAGTGCCTCTTACTTTGTGCTTAACCAAAACAAATGTCTTTAAGGCCATCATTCATCTTTAACCCTCAATAGAGTGCTGTTTCATCATTTTCTCCCTACAAGGTGTATCTCTTAATTCAAATGTATGCAATAAAAAGCATTCTCAAAGTATATCATATCTAGTTAACCACATTAAGTATTCCCTAAATGGAAAGGTCATTGATATTGGATGGATTTCTCAATTGGAACAGAAGACTGTATCTCAGAGGAATTTTTATAGATGACATTCATATGTCTTAATTCTGGATAGAGTAATACAGAGTACCTTTTGATAGGTACATTAAACAGTAAAATAAGGAAAAAGAAACAGAGAATTAAACATGAGAGTTTCACATTTTAGTTACTCCTCTATAATGTTAGATTTTGTTCACTCATAGAGTTTAAAATGAAAAAATATATATATTTTTTTTTAATTAAGTGATTCTTCATTTCAACAGTACACATATACACACATATAGATATCTTGAAATCTGAAAGTGTTGTACGTAATCAATGACAAATAAATAAATAAATAAACAAAACGAGCCAAACCACATAATTAAACTCCTTTTTTTTTTTTTTTTGGCTGAAATTGAAAATACATTTATTTATAAGGCCTAATATAAGCAGTAATTCCTATTTGTACAACAATGACATTTCACTAGTTACATTATTGTGTAAAAATAATATTCACAAATTTCACAGAGTATCAAGGTAGCTTTCAAATTATTCCTTTTACTTTCCCCATAATAAAGATTTATTTCAGTGAATATGAAACTGGAAACAATTTCTCCTGAGAAATGTTGGGTCCCACTTAAAGTAGCTATTATCAAAATATCTATTATCCTGTTGTGTCATGATTCTGTATCTCAGATGCCTCCAAAGTGCTAGTCCTGCCTTACATGCTCCTCTTGCATAGCTCTTATATCTACTTACCTTTATAGGGAGAGTTCTGAAGACAGGCCCTGGTGGCCTTTTGCAGTCCCAAAGAGGAAGGAAGGAACAATAGCACACACAAGTGCTTGTTTTAAAAGCATTCCAGTCAGCCTTGGAAACAAAGCCCTGGATGTGGCAGTGTGAGGAAAAGCCTATGGAAATGCAGCACTTGGAAATTATGATTCATTTTCAGAAATGTCTAGAAAAGCTACCACTACCACGAAAGATACACCATCACCATTGACATGGTGATTAACTAGCTTGTTGATGCTTCTGGAAGTAGGAAAATAACTGTTCTCTCTCTGTGTGGGATGGAGAGCAGTTACAGTAAGGGTCTTCAATTCAAAGTACTGGCAACCTCATAATGCAGATGCTGAGCAACTTCAGCAAGGGCTTGAATAGCCTTTCCTTCATGATTCTTGAAAAGATTGACCTGGCTGAAATAAATAGTGTTTGTACAAAACTAGCCTGCCAAATATAATTTTAAAAGGAAAAGGCCCTTCAGCAATTTGGGTCATGTTTAATCCCAAAACACTTTTTTAGATACAATTGTAACACCAGCTTGGGAAAACTGCCTGAAATGTACTCAGTAATTGGTGGTCTTGTGTTTCAACTAAAAGGGAAGAGTTTATTCACAGTTTAGCATTTACCTTAGACACTAATAGCAAACTTTGATTGGCAATACCTTTTTCCTCCCTTAAAGCAGGAAAAAGAATATCACAGTGCTCCTTAAAATGTACAAATCATTTCTTCTTCTCCTGAGTGTGCTTTGCATTTCCATTGATTCTGCTGATGAGAATTCTGCTACGGCTGCAGAATTGCACAAGGGTACCTTCCCCTGCACAAGGGTAGTTGCAACGGTTTCCTCTGAGCAAGACCTTTTGTGCTTCACCTTTTGGGTCATGCCGCCTCACTGATATTTAAATTTTTTTTTAAATGGCTTAGCATGCACTTCTGAGTCCTAATCTTTAGACAACTCTTGGTTCACCTTCTAGCCCTAGGCTCCTCCAAGATCAGCCTTACATAAATATTGTTACTTACAGCTACTCAGATCAGCAGAGACCTATTCCATTCAGCCTTTTCTCTTCCCCTTCCCCTTTTTCTAAAAAAAGGGCAAACTGTTTTATATTGACAACCATCTGTGAGCCTGTCTTTTAGGCCATCAAACTCTTCCATCCATTACAGAAAGCCTTCCTCACCTCCGCTGCATGACAGCGCAATAAAGATGACATACTAATTCAATGACTTGTAATTTCAGCTAAACAAAGACAAGTGCTGCAGCTTCTCCTTTTGTGTTTCAGTGCCATATCGGTGAAGCCAGCTATGCAAACATAACACTGGGAGGGTTTTATGACAGCAGTTGAATGGGGAGAGTAGCTTGGTGTTGCTTTTTTATGGTTTTTGGCTCCATCATATTTGGCTCAGTGCTGCTGGCCATGGCCATTGTGTCTGGATTCTATGTCAGCAGTAGCTAATTGTTCCAATAATGTTTATCATAGGGATCCACCAGGGAGCTGTATATGTGGAGATAAGCTACAGGGCAATGATACACACTATCTTACTGATCTCTATACACAGTGCTTTTGCTTCATGCCAAAAACCTCTTTAGGTTTCCAGTCAAAAAAAAAAAGGAAAAAAAAAAGGGGGGGGGGGGAGGGGAAATAACAGCTTAATCATTGTGCCAACAATAGTGTCTAAGGGGATGTAATCAGGTTCCTCTGATAATCTTAGCAACACATGAAAGTCATACGCAAAAGCAGTAATTGAAGCAGTTGGTTCTTCCTACCACCTGCTGTTGAAGTCACAGGTTAATCTAAATGAGGTCCCCTTCCTATGAAGTAGGATGCAGGGCACTTTTTAAACCATAAAAACGTCTTACCCAGGCTTTGCAAAATAATAAAGAAACAGTTCATTAAATGAAAAGTATTAAGTATCCAGTGCTTGCTCAACATTTCATGCTGCTATCGGGTGCCATATCCAAGTGGAAAAGCCTTTCTAATGTCTAAACCCCAATGCACACTTCAGTTTGCTTGTGGAAATAAACAAAAGGAGTTTATCATGCAGATTCCCGAAATAACTAAACATCTGGGAATCAATGAAAGAGGTTGTAGGAAAGTGGCTGGTTTTTTAAGGCTTGGTTTTGACCCCATCGAATACTATAAAAACAAATGTCTTAATGCAAAATAATACTTTGATATTGATGCTGGTGTATAATTTTTATTCTTAATTATCTTAAAAGATTTTCACACTAGTTCAAGGACTACAAAATAAATAGTTGAACATTTGAACTCTGAACTGGACAGTTTACAATGTTCTCCTACTGTGTTTTTGTTGTTCTGCAACCCAAATATGGGAAAAAAGCAATAAAATGAAAACATCAGTGTGGCTAAGAACCACTGTCATTACAAGCACTCTGTACCTCTTACCGTAATAAATGATTTATAATTAAAGGCTCGATACTGTGGCTGTATTACCAGCTAACTATTATTCTTACTGGCCCTGTGAAGTTGCCCCAAGATCTCTGCCACACACATTATTAATCTGCTTAAGTATTAGGAGCATAAACTCAGCAGAGTTAATAAAATGCTATAGCTTCATCTCCAAAGTACAGAAATCCCTCCCTTATGGAAAAGTCCTGAAGGATTTAATAAGGATACCACCAGTTATTTCCTATAGAAATTACTCTGAAATAATTTACATAATTTGAGAAAATGATATATTTCCTACAGGCTTTTTGAACTATCCTATGGGATTCTATAGCAAAGATAGCATGCTTTCTTGAATTCTATTGGATAGTGATAATATTCTACTACATTCTAGAGAAAACTTCCACAAAGAACTATTGGAATTCTTCTCTGAAATTAAACTGATCCTGGTCCTGGAAATATATATATATATATATTTTTTTTTTTGGGGGGGGGGGGAGGGTGAGTATTTTATCCCTTTGGTCTCTTCTCATACGCAGGCTCAGTATCTGCATTAACATGTAAAGCTGCACAGTGGGATTGTATCTGTATGTCAGAGAACTGGGACTAAAGATCCAACATTCACATTATACATATTTCTAGTCAAATGGTTAAAATGGCCTACTTTTAGTCTGGTTCAATAGACCAACTGCAGTGGACTAGGTGTGTTCCTAGAGAGCTTTAATTTTATGTCAGATTACAGTATGTGGAGATGTTTTGCTTCAAAAGCCCATGTCTTACAGAAAGTAGTAGGTTAATGCAGACATACCACTGTCTTCTGTGTGCCATATACACTATATACAATTATTACTTCACTGCAAGGAAGTGTTGCTGTGAGAAATCAGTGGAACTCAAAGCAGAGTAATATTTCAAAGACAAAGTAAGAGACAAGTCTTTAAATGCAACTGACATCTACCATGATGACTGAATACATAGCAAATAAATACATCAATGAAGCTCAGAGAAACATGGTTAAAATTGGAAATATGGTTAAAGGTGGAAATATGGTTAAAAGTGGAGACATAGTTAAAGATGGAAATCCTTATGCATAAAAGCAAGACAAAATTTCCATAGTTTGTCCTAAGCAGTGAACTAATTAAATCAATTATTCCCTTCTATTTGTTGGCTCTTTCAGGATTATTCTGATAAAGAAAATGCAGCTGCAATAAGTATGACTGTGCAATAGTGTCAGAAGATAAAAGGTGTTAAAGTTAAATTTCAAAAGTGTCTCAGGAAGCCCAAATTTCTCCAACTTCCTCAGATATTTTGGGACACCTCAATTTTCCCTGTGGTATGGAAAAAGCTAAGCACATATTTAGACCATCCAAAATAATAATAATTAGAAGTGGAATGTACCACAGATAGGCAGTTACTATGGAATATGGTGATCAATTGTGTTGTGCAGCCTACAGAGACTTGTAAGATCCCTTGTTGCACAGCCCGTGTAATATATTTTTATCTTTCACTTTCATCTTGATTTCTGTTTTAGAAACCAAGGCTTGATTCTGCCATTGTTAGTCACACTGAGTAGTACCTGAATCTGCAAGTAATCCCTATTGATTTCAGTATTAATTCTTGTTAAATGCTGTAAAGGTGCCACTAAGAAGAAGTTAGAAAGATTCATGCACTGTTTCATCTTATTTGTAGCTTTCTTTTATTTCCCTCCATTTTAGTATGCGTGCTTTCTCCCATTTCTTCTACTTATTTCAACCCCTCATTTTGGTTTCTCGTCCTTTTAGATCTTACTTTTTATTCACTCCCTACCTGTCCCTTCCCTTTGTCAGAAAAAAAAGAAAGAGAAGAGAGAGTGGGTCCAAGTTTACCTTGCTTTTTGTTACCAGTTGCCAAACTGTACCAAAACATTACTGGAGCTCTGCCTAGCTCCTAGTACCGTAGTATTCAAGTCCCCACTTGAAAGTCTGCAAAGAGCAAGAGTAAAAGTAGGAGTTTCAGAGATTTCCAAAACTACAAATCTACTTCTGGATGGAGGATCAAAATCACCTCATTAATTGCTACTGCCTGCTTCTTTCTATACTCAGTGTAGGGTTAACTCCTGTGGCCTTGCTTTCTTAACACATATAGGAATATGCAAATTGAAAATAAACACAAACACAGCCTTCCAAAACAAAATGCTTATTCACATTCCCTCAGGGAATGATAAGTGAATGCACTGTATTTGATAGTTAAGTTACAGCAATGCTGGAATGGATGGATGCAAGATAGTCTTATTCTCTTGATTTTACTCTTCTAATATAAGTGAGTATAGATTATACCCAGTTTATCATGTTTACAGGAAAAAAAAGAAATACTGCAAAAGGGTGGGAAATTACCAGAAAGACCCATCCTGTTCAGACTACACTGAAGAAGATCTTTAGGATATATTTCAGAAATCTATCCTTTTGGACCTCACTGATTCATTTTGAACTTTTTATGTGCTATGCAGTGGCTTCTAAGAGCAGAAGCAACCAGGACTGGATGTGCATTTGGATGTGATTTTTGACTGCTGAGTTAACATTTTTTAAGATCTACCACTATTAGGAATAATTCAAAATATATTGGTATCTCGTAGTTTTTGTACTCTGCCTAGGCTCATGCTTCTCATTTGGGAGATGCATTTTTTAAGCTTTGCTTTTCCATTTCACTGCTCTGGTAGCTCTCTATAACTTTCATAGAGTCAGGATGGTGGATTTGCAGCTTCTGAATGAACTATAATAGCTTATACCATCTTTGGAATATCAATCTTCAAGACTTCTCCTATTTACTAGTTTATTTCTAAAATAAACTTTGCTTTTAAATAGCAGATTTTTTTTTTTTTTTTTTTCCACAGCAAGATGACTCAAAGTACTTATGTCTACTCCATATTCTTAGAGAAATTTCTGTTTGGATTCTGCATAAAAAAGGTGATGGGTTCTATTGAATACATTACTTTATCTTCTTCCTGTTTCACAGTTTACTGTAATATGGTATTTAATTACTACTAAACTTCTAAATGTTGGATACAGATAATGTTTACTAAATAAATGTAGAGTGTGCCCTTACTTATGTGCAAAATGAATAAAATACACGCTCAATTTAGAATAAATGAGAAAAAGTCGTGTAACCACGGCAAATAATTTTTTATAAAGGGGAAAGAAAACGGCAAATACTAGTGGGCATTTATATTATATTCTAGAAGTGTACATTCCTGAAGAAACGAATGGGAGATTTTTAAAACAAGTCATTTGTAAGTAGGCAAACAAATGCATTTTGAAAGAGTTTTTACAGTGAAAAATGAATGCTATACGGAACAGCAGTTTTTGGTCCCTTCTACTCTGTAATAGTAACTGTATGAGAAAAGTAAAGGAGAGGACACTTAAGAGCAGCCTAAGCAGTGCCTGAGAAATTTAAGTAAAATGTTTTCAAAGCCCTGGAAGAGTCCTTATGTATTCCTGTTTAAGAATTGGCTGTTTCCCGTTCGATTTTCTGCACCATTAACCCATTTGCAAGCTAAGCTCTGACACCAACTTTGTTATTGTTAAAACAACAACATATAAAGCTAAGAGTATATAACCTGGATTTTAGAACTCAAAGATAGTAGCAGTTCTTTAAGCTGGAGAAATGACAAGGAGAAGTGTTTTGTTTGTATTTTATGTTGACTAAGATCTATCCAGACACTACAGTAAAGGGAAAAAACAAAACAAAGCAAAACAAAACAAAACAAAGCAAAAGATAAAAATACAGCTATTAATTGTTTACATTTTATGTCAGTGAATCAATGACCACATAATTTATGTTACAAAAGATGCAGGTGCTGGCCATTTTGAATGATCATTCCCTAAATAATTAACTTTTAAAACAAACAAACAAACAAACAAAAAAACAGCAATTCATCTCCTTATTATCATGGCAGCAAAGGCTGGTCTCAACATAGCTTTCATTAATTCTTAGCTTTCATTGTTCATGTCTAATTATTACTCTCAAAATATTAGACCACTGAGTAATGGTTATGAGAACTTTTTTTGAAATAGGTTCAAGATATTCGCCTATCTGCAAAGTGCAAGAACTTCCACACATCCGCCACATATGTTTAAAAGATATTAAACATTATATTTAAACATTGTGTAGGTCAAAGCTGCATGAAAACAAGCATATCTTGAGAACCTCAGAGAAAGAATATAATAAAATAGTTCTATTTTGATTATATAATCGGCTCTTATTTACTGTTAAATTAACTTAAATGTATTTTTAATAGTCAACTTGTTACTTCAGACAAATATGATAATCTATTAAAAACAAAACTTGAACAAGAAGACAACAAGCTTTGTAGCTCAAAGGATGCAGCTCTAGCTACTGTACTCAAAGTAACTTGCTAGTCAAAAAAGTCTAGCAGAGACAACATTTACTTCCTTATTTTCCATGACTATGAGGATTCATCTTCTTTGCTATTTGTGTTCATCAGATATGTCTTGGAAGAAATTACTGATTAAATAATAGATCCGTAATCATTGTTAAGAAATAGAAGATGTTTAAAGGCATTAGCACTTAATCTAAGCCAGCTGTTTACCCAATATTGCCACTGGACTAGAGTGTTTCACTTACAACATCTGAATCTTGTAACTGGAGAATTTCTGCAATCAGGTAGCCATTTTTTCTTTTTATATGTTCATCACTGGTAAATCTAGGTCTAAGCTCTCTTTGAGTTACCTATTCTCCAAATAAGAGATGCTTTTGGATTTTCCAGCGCTGTTTTCATTCCATGGTTTTTAGTTTATGTGTGTTGTTCAAATACATACTGTTTTCATAGCAGACTTCAGGCTCTTTTTTTATGAACATTAACAGCAGCTCCTAACTAACCATGAATAGTATTATGAGATAACAGATAGTTGAAACTGTAAACCACAAACATTAATCCTAAAAATTCCACTCACAGAAGAAATAAATAAAGAATAAATTCATACATTTTGAGGTTGGGAAACTCAGTAATCTTTCAGAGGATTCTTAGTAAATCAAGTAAACCCTTGGGAAGTCAATTTTATAGTAAATTTATAAATAACCATTTTTTTTCTCTTCATACCACAATAGTAGGAAATACACTTGGAAAACTGTGGGTACTACTGCAAATAAATGCTTATCTGTTAAGCAGTATTCTGGGGTAAGGCCTATTTAATTTAAGAAATGCATGTAAAAAAAATCTTACCTATTCTCTCTAACAACGCTGAAACACTAGACTGAATATTGACTGATTTCTGACAGTATGGATCTATACCCAGTTAAAAATATTATATCTAGGAATTACTCCTAGTCACTGAAAATATTAGATTTCCATCTGCCATAGAACTTTCCAGTAGCTTTTTAAAATTATTATTATTATTATGACAAACTTTTACCAAAACAAGACTGAGGAGTAAATGGCAGCTTAGCAAGCTTTATATTAGAGCAGTGTTCTACAATGATATAATAACCAGACTAGAGTCATATCACTTCATGTTATGGACCCACTCTGTTCAAGCTTAGTTTAGGTGACTTATGCCCATGAATTTCTTTCTGTAGGAAAGTGAGAAATGGACCTCAAAAAACTTGTTGATGATTCAGATGTCTACATGAAGGCCTGTTTGTATTTATCTGAAAGAAATGGGAGCCATATAATAACAGTATAGACATTATAATTAAATCTTCAATGTGATGTCTCAATCAAATTGAAAAAGATGGAAGAGTTTCATCATTTCACTAATTTCAGCTGCTCCATTTTGGCTGAATTATGCTTGCTACCACTGGGAAAAACAAACAAACAAACAAACAAACAAAAAAGTATGAATTAATTTCTTGGTATAAGCGACTCCTATTAATTGCTCTGGAAGCTGCTTAAATCAAGATTAATTTTAGACCACCATTAAGATGTATGAACCTGAAAAGCTGTTGACTTTCAGAAATCACTAAAACTAGGCTGGCTGAAAGACAAGTTAATATGTTTGTAATTAGATCTCCATTTACTCAAGATAAAGATTGCAATCAGTGTGAAAAGTATCTCAAAATATCGAGCCACATGTGTGGTCTGAGAAAAGCTATTCCTTAATGTGCTAGATATCTACACCTGGACTAAGGGATTTCACTGTACAAAAAAATCTTTGCAAGACTGATTACTTAGATGGTATGATATCTATGCACTGTGTTCAGATCTCTGTGATGGCTAGCACAAAATAACATAAACAGTGATAAGTATAAATAGTCTAAAATTACCTTGCAAGGCAGAACTCTTTGCTATTGGTTAAGAAAAAAATCCTTTGAATGGCAAATAATTTTAAACATTTGATGAATTAACTATGCCACTAAATTTCATTTCTTGCTAATAAGTGTTCCAAAGCATATTATTCACACAAATGCAACTTGATATGTTGTGATTTTAAGCAAGTAGAAAATAAGGAACTATTGGCCCTAGTTCAGCAAAACTGTCAAAAGCCAGTGATGAGTCAAAGGCAACTCTTTCTCACTCTGAAGACTGAAACACCTCCTCTTTGAGATGTGTTAGGAACAGCAGGCTATCTGCAAAAGTCACATTGTCACGGTGAGAACAGAAACCTGGTGATATGTGATATCCATATATTTTCATCCCCTAAAGAGGCTGGAAAATCCATCTGATCTACCTACAAAGCATCTGGAAATGGCAAGCCAGATCTCCAGTTCCTGGGGGCCCACATTGCCTTCTTATGAAGCAAGCCAAGGGAAAGTTGACCAGTTTCAGCATGTGCAGAGAGCACACACTTCTACAGTGACTCAGGAGTGGCCTAAAATAAAATATTTTCGTACCATATCTCTCGGAATAATGTTCTGTCTACTTCTGCTGTACACAGTGAGAACAGAACTGACCTCTCCATCAGCTAATTGGATTCCTAAAACCTCAAGGGCTGTGTGAGATTACACAACTGGCAAAATATAATTGATGCAGATTCTTGGATAAGTTGACTGTGAGGCAAGGAAGTAGTGATTTATAGTGTTCATACTTCTCATTTTAGCTTTGATTTTTCATGAATTTTAAAACTGTCATTGGCTTCATTTGGCATTTGCTCTTTTCTCACTACATACACTCTACCACATACATAATTTAGAATTCTGCAACCACAATGTAAGTTAAAAAAAAAAAAAAAAAAAAAAGATTATTTTTTCTGGAGGCTTAAAACAAAGCTATTTTCTGTGTTTTTGTTGTTGTTTCTTTGTTTTTAAAAACTAAATTAAGAGAAAAGGAAGACCTATAAAGAAAAAGAATGTTATATATTAAACTATACAAGAGAAAACACATTGTTGTCTCCCTTTTTTTCAACACAAATGCTTCTTTAAATAGGTGCAACTAAAATATCTGCAACCAAAATTTTGAGAGGATGAAAGGCAAATCCAAACAGTCTGGTGTATAGGTTGATCATTAGACCTCCCATTTATTTTTGAAACTTAGTACACTGAAGATGAATAAGTTCACTAAAGAACTGCCTGTCCTTCATTGCAATTCTTCTGCCACCAAATACAATTTGGAAAAACACACACACACACACACAAATGCTGCTACCAATGCTAGAGTGAAAATGCCTGAAACTAGCTATTTTAGATAACACTCTTGGCCTTGAATTTATAGAACATTAATAGAAACACTTGGCAGTATGTTTTCAGTTTCTGCTGTCCATTAAGGATGCAGGGATATTGAGTCACAAGGAACACTGTAGGTGAGGTTCTAGGGCAGAAAGTGGGAGATAGTCTTCTGGGTACCAAAACAGTTACCAGATTTTTTCACTTGCCTGCACAGCAGAATGGTCTAATAAATCTCTCTTGAACATGCTAGAAAAGATATTCACTTGCCAGGCTTATTGCATTTAAAGGAGAAAAGGTTTTGCTCCCTGAAGACTGGGGGCAAAAGACCAAAGCAGTTGAATTGTGTCTGTAGGTTACAGAGAAAGTATATTTTATCAGAATAATATATTTGAAAGTCTGACCTTTATGAGGAGAAATACAGGCCTGGCACTGACAAATTATTATTAGTAGTAGCACTCCTCATATCATTATTAGATGGCACTTTGAAGTCCACCTTGAAAGACTTAGCAGTCCTTGACACTGCCAGTCTATTCTTCAATAGTATAGTTCAGTCTGGGATACATGTAAATATGATTGATCATATTTCTCAGTCACAGAACCCTCATTATTATTGCTGACTTATGTGGAAGCACCAGCTATGCAGAATTTGCATCTCCAATGAATATTTGGGATACCATGTGGAAAGCCTTGGGCAGAATGATCAAAAGCTGGAGGTATTTTTCACACAATTTCTATATCCTTGTGATGGATTTTTCTGGCATTTTCATGTGAGATTTGGAGACATTTTTCTGACTAGACGACAGGACCACGTATTTAAGGATTCTGCCCAACAGTGACAGTTGGCAATCTACTTGTAATAAACATCCCACTGGTATGGGCAAGAAATTAAAGATACTTTTCCAGTAGTAGTCTGTGAGAAATTAAGATAACCCAATGAAATAGATAGAATTAAGATGGAAATAATAAAGATTGCTTTTTATTATTTCCTTTTCTAAATAGTGTATAAGATTTCTCCCATTAAATTAACACATTTACATAAATATCAAATTTTCACATTGAGCAATGATCACTTACCTTCATCTGAAGCAAACAAAAGGGCTTATTAAAAATACATAAACAGTTTTGGGAAAATAGGAAGAATCATCTTCCTCCTTCCACAACACTTGTGCTTCTTACTTTCCATGTACTATCAAAAATAAAATAAAATAATAAAATGGAGCCTGAGCCTGAATCCAGTAACCCCAGAATAAGGGGTCCATATTAAGAAATTTGCAGTGCAGTTTTCCACCCACAGTGAATCTACTTAGTTATTCTGAGTAAATAGGAAGCAATTAAAAAAAAAAAAAAAAGTACTTTTTGCACTAAAATGAACTTCTAAACATGTTGAAATATTTTATGCTTGGTTCTGACTAATATGATTAAACATCTACTACAATAATTAGATTAGACCCACTTAACAGCCCCACTTAATTCAAAGTCCTTCCTCTGTCCAGAGAGTGTTAAATATTATGTACTAAGTTGCTTGTGAAATTTCCTGATTATTAATCTTCTCAGTATCTATACAGTAGAAAAGCTGCTACATGATCAAGATGAAAGTCCAAAAAGCTGTTCCCTTTCATTTGCCACTATGAAAATATCTTTTTGTCTACAAAGCCTCAGACAGCCACTGGGGCCAAGCCAGGATTCCTGTAGTAAAACAATCAACTTGGCATCATGTTGACACATATAAACAACAGTCTGTCAACAGGCCTCACATTAGTGACGGAACATTTTTGGCAAAACAGTAGCATCCTTCTGGGCACTATGGCAATAACAGCCAGTAGCATCCATTCATGCCTTCACTCTACAGCACAATATTAATTAAAAGATTATAACAGTGACACTTATCCAAGAAGCTAAAAACCCACAGAAATATCCATGCAGAAGAGTAGAATGTTTATTGAATGAGAACATGCCTCTAGCTGCTTTTTCATACAGTAATTTTAGACTTGCACACTGCATATAACCTCTGTCAGTTCACAATTAGCAGATAAACGTAACTGCTTGCTTGCAAATGGCTATTTGAAGTGTACATATACACACATGTGCCATCAACTTATGTAAATCGACTTTTCTCTAGCCTGAATAATAAAAAACACAAAACAAACAGCATTGTTTATAAAAATAAACAATGCTCTGGGCTTTTTTGTTCTTTCTTTCTTTCTTTCTTTCTTTCTTTCTTTCTTTCTTTCTTTCTTTCTTTCTTTCTTTCTTTCTTTCTTTCTTTCTTTCTTTCTTTCTTTCTTTCTTTCTTTCTTTCTTTCTTTCTTTTCTTTCTTTCTTTCTTTTATGAAGGGCCAAATTAAAAATAAACTGCTCGTTTAGATTTTTTTTTATATTCTGACTTTTTATGTCCTCTTCTATGTGATGGAGTTTATATATGCAAAACATCCATCAATGAGTTAAATGAAGGTGTCATAAATATTTAAGGTAGTTAATGTTTTTACAATAGTTGCTCTGCTTTTTCACATTTTTCTAAGTCCTTAAAAATGTGACTTATGCTTATTAATAATACTTTAGAGTCAATTACCAAAATTAAAGAAAATGTATAGAAGGGAACTTTCAGTGGTGGAGAAACATCAATTACCTGCTGGCAACTGCACAGAAGTTTAAATAGTAAGAAAATATATAGTGTATTGGAAAGTGGATGGCATCCAAGAATCCCAGAAGCAGCATAACATCAGTTCTGGAAGCTGTATAGGCAAATTAGTATGGTAGTTTGTCTGGACTAATTTACTGTGCTGAGATACCCCACACTGTGTTGCAAAGAAATGCCCTGAACTCATGTTGACAAGAGGCAGAAAGTATACAGCATTCACAAGACCAACACAGGAAGCTGAAAGAAACACAGGGAGAAAAAATAAAATAAAATAAAGATCATGAGAGAGCTCCAGAGTTCATATAATCCCTCTGACATGATAATTTACACCTAAATCTTCCTAGACAGATATTTGTACTTGCCTAAGCATTTAGTGGTGTGGATTCTGTAATTTTTTCATGCATTTTATTTCAGTCCCTAAGAACTTTCTAATGGTAATATTTCTTACTCTAGTTCATTCGAGACTGGGGCAGTGGACTTGACTTTCTCTTTGCACTAATGTTACACACCTGAAGGCTGTTACTCTCACCTTCCTCAGGGTAAATCAAACCAGTTAGTCTAATCTCATGGGATTCACAGCAAAAAACGTTTAATTGTAAGAACATCTATTGCCATCAGCAACTGAAGAATCAAGCTCTCCCTTAAACGCGGCTCCTCTCCTTTTGGAAGACTGGATGGTAATTTGAACTTTCCCATTGAGTTAAACACATAAATCCACCTTCTGAAAGAGGGCGAAAGAATTAATTTTATCCTAAAAACAACTGGTGATAAACTTACAGTTAGAGCATACATTTTAGAGTGCGTTCCCACTGTCAGACTACAGGTTAGACAGGGTCTCTAAGGCAAAATAAAGAGAAATCAAGTAAGAGTATGTGACGTTTCACACAATGGCATTCATTTTAAAAAACTTGAATCAGATTTTCAGTTTCTGCTTGGAGGCTTCTTTATGAGGATGTCTGATTTTTTAAAAGTAAAATGAAGAATCTAAAAAACAGCTTTCTCTCACAGATCATGTACCTTAACACTAACTTCTTATCCTCCTACATAAGACACATTTTGAGTTGCCCAGAAGCCCAGTTTCTACAGAGGTGGTAAAGGGTGCAATAGCCTAAGCTGGTGTCAGCACTCTTTTGGAGCACTCTTCTGAGGGGCTTTTTCTGAGAAGTTTTTAATATCTGTGGTCAGAGATTGGTTTAACAATGCTCTCCCATTTTCAGGTGCAAGTCTCATAACTACTGGAAAAGTTGATTTTTTTTTTTTTTTCTGAATTTATATCTTCCAGACTAAAAAAATATTTTTTTAGCAGTAATGCGAAGAACACAGCCAACCACTTCTTTGAAGCTCTCATTTAATAGTAAAAAAAATCACTATTTGGGGCCAGATTCTTCATCTCCTCCATGTGCAGATTCTTACTGAGTTCATTTCATACATGCCAGGAATGCCTGATGAGGCAACACTTAATTGAAAGAGAATGCTCTTTTTTTGTATGGAAAACACAACCTATCTACAGATCAGCACAATGTCTCCATAGCTCTTGAGATGATTGAAATGACACATTATTTTCCTTTTCTAGCTCATGTACTCTATCATGACACAATTCCATGTGCTCAAGTCAAAGCAAAGGAAATATTGATTCACTTAGTGAGGAATTGCAAGACTGTCTTCTGCAATCCCTTTTAGATATATTTATAACATTTAAAACAAAGAACACGTAATTATGCATAAATAACAAAACCATTAGTATATAATGAATAAGTATATGCTTAGCAAATTTAAACATTTAGGATGATACTGATTGAAATATAGATTTTTTTTTTTTTTTTTTTTTTTTTTTTTGTCCTGCAGGAATTTTCAGCATTTCTGAAGAACTGATTTCAAACTGAGATTTTGAAATTCCAATATTTTGACTAAAATGTCAAAATCAAATATGTAACATTTTTTGATCAACAGAAACTTTTTTTTTTTTTTTTTTTTGCATTTACTACTTTAGAATATTTCATTTTGATGTATTTAGCCAGTCTTTGCTTCAATTATATTCACAGTTGAATAGATTTTTCTTATTGCCTATTGTCTGTAGGTTATAGCTGAGCCTTTGATTTTCCATGCTCGGTGCGCAGACTCCACATTGCTTCCATACCTTAAGTTACATGGTATCCCTAAACTTGCTTATCTGTAAAAATATGTATTTTTCTGGGAATAATGTAATCAGCTACTGATCCTCACCCATTGCAATAACAGCAGTCTGGCCTAAAACTGCCATACTGCAATAAATTGCTGTGGGAAAGCACCAACAAAGCTTTGTTGAACCTGTTAGAATTGAACATTTCAGGATCCCTTCCAAAGGAGTCTGACCTTTAACAAAAAATGAGATATCTTGATTTTCCAGTTCAAAAAACATGTGCCATAGTCAGAAAAATGTGCCACAAAAGCAAACAAATAAAAATGTGATTTTGTAAAATTTTCATTTCTGTGGAAGAGAAACCAAGTCAACTGGGTTTCACAGGTGAGTGAATGTTGCAGTCTTAAAACTGCAACATTAATCCACTATCAAATGGATAAAAAAAAAGTTCATTAATCCACAATCAAATGGAGAAGGGAAGGGAGGGGAGGAATGGTTTAATTTTAGAAAAACATACTATCTAGAACTACTTAAAGACACATGTCTGAGAGCGTAGGTACCTAAACCTTTCTAAAATTCAGCTGCTGGGCTCTCATATGTAGTGCTCTCAAGGTCTGCAAAGTTATTCTCACAGTGGAAAAAAAAATAATGAAATTGAGTAACTCAAGTTAGGCAGGTATTTTCTGGGCATGCAACTCTTAAAAATAGAATGCTGTTTATATATATATATATATTTCTTTTTATCCACTTTCCTCTAAAAAATAAAAGAATACAAACATGCTTTTTTGTTATAGGGTTTCAAGTTTACTCTCCTGCTTCTGGGTCTCAAAGGAAAACGTCACAAGAAAGGAATTAAAATGACTCTTCAGGGGCTCAGAAAACATGAAATAAAAAAGCTTCAAATGATGAAATGTGTAGAGTGATTTGTGGTGGTTTGTGAAAGTTTTATTGAACGTTAACTAGCAGAGTGATACTGCAGCATTCAGTCTCGATTCCAACCCCCCCAGCCTTTTCTCTCCCCTGTTGTTCAAATGTCATAAGCTTTTTACATTTCGGCTGAGTTTCTCCTGACATTGAACAGAAGTGAGAAGGCTGAGAGAACAACTTGTAAAACTATCGTTTTTCTCGTGTCTCACTGTCCTTATATTATCCATGGATGGTTCTGATGCATGGTAAGCTAGAGTAAAAACACAGCAGTAATTTCTGGATCTTGAAATTCCTCGATGCGGAAGGCTGTTGAGAATTCCCAGTTCTTCTATTTGCAATTGTCTTTAGCTATCCAGGTAGCAAATACATTTATTTTACTAGGGCCTGTCCATATACATATAAAACAAAATTAGCTGGTGAGGACAGCCTAAATGTGGCTACTTTTGTTGTCATTGTGATTGTTATTGTTATACTGAAGGAAAAATATAAACAAAGCCTTTGTCTTGAACAGTTGTCTCCAAATTGCCCTGTTCAGTATTCTTAAAAAGAATTGTTGATATGGGTAGATCATCTACTTAAACCTTGATCCAGTTAACTGGCAAACATTTACAACCTGCCTCAGCAATGCTACAGTTGCTACTCTAATAGTTTACATTAATTGAATAATTTATTTATCAGCATTCAGATTTTCAAACACAAATGTTCGGAGATTCAGAGACAAATTTTCATAGCAGCAGGCATTAAGAATATAGTACATATGTAAGTTTGGGAGATATTATGCATGTGATTCAGCATCCTTCTTGTTTGTTCTGTGATATCCAAAAGCACACCACCTACAGTTCTCAAAAAGGAGTTTCAAATATCTTAAAAAGCTGCTAGCTTGGTACCTTTCATTCAAATCGAGTGACCTTCCAACTTTGTGTATGACTTAGTTCGTGAAGTTCTAGCAAGTTCTTTCACTTAACCTTTAGTTTTAGATGGTAGTGGGTGTTTGTGAAATCTAAAATACTAACAGGAGTGTTTGTCATTCCATGTTCTGACAAACAATACCATATTAGCACATTTTAAATTCCCATGTATAAAAGCCCAGAAAAATATTTGTAAAGATTTCTGTGGAAGGTACTGACTACAATAAATCATTGTGGTTTAATCTTAGAACACAATTAAATACAATTGTTCTACACATTGTTCTAAACTATAGCACCATCCTGGTGTTTGTTAAATGCCAACCTACTGTAACATGTCCAGTAAGTAGGACCAGGGTGCATTAAATTGCTAAAATCAGCTTTACTTACTGATATTTTAGCCAGCCTTTACCTCTGTAAAATTCCTCCTGTTTTTCAAGAGTGCACAACTTGAAAGTTTTTAAAAACGAGTTTCAAATATATCGTACGAAGTACTTATACAACATTTCTTATCTCAGATGAGTGACCTTCAGCCTTCTGTATACCTTTGATAGGCACTTGAGTCCTGGAAGACAGGTAGCAAATGCACATAGCAAACAACACTTGACTTCCAAAATCTCCTCTCATTTCAGGCACCTACAAATGGAATATATTTTGCCCTGTCTTCGCGGCTCTGAAATATATGGTTCTGCCTGGGATTTGTGTGGTATGTTTCAGTATTTGTATTTAATTTTTGGACAAATATTGTCTATATACATAGTAAATACTTCTTTAGATAATCAGTCTGCCACATTTTTGATGTAACAAAAAGTGAAATTGTGACAGGCAGTGAAATTTTTTTGAAATCAAGGGTGAGGCACTTCATGTGACACACACGATACAAAACAGGAGTTTTTTGCAGATTGAGCTTGGATATAGTACTTCAGTTGCTTTTAAGAGAAATATGCTGTTCCCATCCTGTTCCATGCAGTCATTTGGAGAAAACAACTGAGCAGTTTTCAGTTTCAAACACTTCAAGATGACTTTTGTCGTTGTTGTCATTAATTTAGGACTGCTGCAGTCCTAAATTAGGAGCACTAGGAATGCTCCTAATTTAGGTAGGAGCATTTCAGAAATGGTGTTCACCTCTCAGAAGGCACGAGGGCTGCTGAATGAATATAAGAACATTTGTGGTGGACTCAGTTTAGTTGTTCAATTTTCAGTAACGTGAGTGTTCTGCAGCTTTGGCACTTCTCCTGTACCCCTTGCCAAGAACCACAGTGGCATTTACAAATAAATAAATAAATAAATAAATAAATGAATAAATAAATCCATTTTGTTTTCTACAAGCTTTTATTTTAATTTTTTGACTGGCAGCCATGAACTTTTCAGTTTTGTGGTACATGTTGCTGTTGTTTTTTAAGATGGAAAGCAAACCATTTGTTATTAATTAGCATAGTATTCATAGCAGATACTGTTCTGTTGAAAAAACAACAACAACAACAGCAAAAAAAATAATTTCCTGACCAAAAATATTTTACATAAGAATTAAAAATGTCACTATAAATGGGCATCATGCTAAAATATTTGTATACCAATTTTAGCGTTTTCAATTTCTTAAGGAATTTCAGGATAATGATATAGATACAGATTCAGCTAGTAGTTTTTAGTTCAGAATGTAATGTATTTTTGCAATAATGGTGTCCATTGTAAGTCTTAATGTAATAAAGTCATTATAACTTTAAATTATAATGCTTAAAACTTAAAATTATATTTAGTACATACCATTTGCCACATTTTTTCAAGCTTCACTGGAAATGATGAACTCTATTTTTCTCCATACTTCTTCATCCACGACATCTCCCAGTGTACCTTTGATTTTTCTTGTAAACTTCATTTAGAAAGGTATGCATAGAAAGCCAGAGAACATCTTAAAATCTTGTTATTTTGAAGGAATTGTAGGGACAAGTGGAACTTATTTTTAATGTTCATGAGACACATGTGGCATGCTAAAGTATATACATAATTTGTGACATTAAGTAATAGTTGTTACTTTGTCACTGGAGTCTTCTAGATAAGGATGAGAAAGGACTACACAACCAGTGATTCAGGCTGGGGTTTCTAGAAACATCCAAAGCATCTAGGCAGCAAATTCCCATTTAAATTCAGCAGAAGTTGGGACTCCAAGTCCCCTGAGTTCCATTAAAAATCTCCCCTTCCCCTTGGTTCACAAATGCAGTTGCTCCATTAGTTTGATTTTGATTAATTAACAGTGCTTTTAGGCTTTCCTTGCATGAATTTATCAAATGTTACCAAACTGAAATACATCAGTTATTTCCTCTTTTAAGCATAAAGGAACTCAGCGGTATTTCAAAGTGTTTGTAAATGATGGCTTAATAGCTCCTAATGCATCATGGCCCAGTTTTTACAAGTTGATTATGAATGCTCATGCAGTTCAGAAAATCAAATGGCAGCTCTTACAGCCATGGCTCATGTTAACTGAATAGGTAAATTACTCTCTTTATAGCAGGGTAATACATATGACAATAAAATGCTAACAATTTACCTCTTCACAGATGGGGCCAATGTGACAACCTGTTCCGTGGCTGGGGACAAGTACGGACAATAACACACAGTGTGGAGGAATGCTCTCTGATACAACTCAATGGCTGTACAATGGCACAGACAATCTCCAATGAACAGCTGTTCCTCATCAAAGCACATCCTAGGGTTTCCTATCAGGGGTGGAAAAAAGAAAAATAAATAAATATGTGAATCCCATATTTTGGTAACAGGTGAAAATATAATAACATCAGGGTATTGAAACCAAAGCATGAAAAAATGTAAGGCTTTACTAACCATTTCCTAAGAAGGTATTAACCATAATCTGCCCTGTACCTCAACCAGTCCCAAGACAGCCAAATTACAGAGGGCTTCTTATGATGAATTCCATTTCCAGGCTACAGATTAAAATACTTCTCAGGGTTATAGCACATTCTAATAATACGAAACCTGAATGTTGCCTGATAATAACCCAGCGGTTCTGAATGGCATATAAACATACTTAATGTGACGAAAAGAAAACACTTTTTTTTTTTTGTTTGTTTGTGTTTTTTTTTTTTTTTTTTTTTTTTTTTCCTGTATACATTCAAATGCAAGGGAGAAAACAGTAAGTGCAGACCTCATGACCAGTACTCCAGCTTCTACATTTTATTTTCTATAAACAGTGCCAGTGGGATGGATTCTGATTCTAATTCACTAATAAAAAAAAATAATAATCTGCTGTCAAAGGTTTACTGTTGGAATAAAATTGACATATCTGCCAGACGTGAAGCTTGGTGTAAAGGTTGTGTTGCAAGAGAGTATCTGTCATGGGTCCAAGACCCTTAGGTGTCTTCCACTGTTAAATGACAGTCTGTTCTTTAAATCGTACCAACACAGAGTCAGAAGACTTAAGCTGTAGCTTCTGAAAAGCTCAGATCACTTTGGAACTACACTCAGTTTACTTTTCAAGGACATGCAGTCCATTGGAGTACTTCATATTTTCCATCTGAACTTGCTGTGAGTCATATTAACAGGCTTTTTGCCACATCACTGATGCAGCAATAGAATTATGTTGGGTGACACCAGTATCAAGCAAATAGAAAAGCACTTTTCCTTTCTTTTAGTTCAGTTCCTGGTCTGCAGATAAATTAATATGTGTAACTTTTCAAAACAAATAACTTTCAGGCCAATAGATACATTTTTCAATATCTCTGTTTCAATATTTTATTATGTTGTATGAATGTCTGACACACCCATTAAACAAAATGCTATTAGCAAAATCAAAAAGTAGAACCACATTATTTCTTTTTATTAATTATTTCTACAGTACTCTTGGGGTGAACAGTGTTCAGAAACTGAAAACAAACAAACAAACAAAAAAGTCCATTTCTGTCTATACGTGTCCAGTCACACAAAAAGCTTAAACATTCTACAATTTTTTTGTCTTTTTTTTTTTTTTTTAATTTTTCATTGCCTATGCAGAAAAATAAAGATTACCTTTCTCCATCCTGTCATTGGAACAGTCACAACAGGGGTATTAAGATATATATACATATACCAAAAATTGCCATTAAGAAAAATAAATTGAGTAAGCAGAGAGGCATTACTCAGCTGGAATATTACAGTTCACCATACCAGTATTTTTATAATTTTCCACAAAAAATTGCATGAGTTGTTTGGTAATTATATATATTTGCAGTTTACATGGGTTTTCAACAAGGTGCCTAACCTAATTTTTTAATGTAATGCTAGAAAACTGTCTTAGAAGTGACTCAAAAGACAGAATGACTCTGTAGCATATATTTAAATGCACAAATTGAAGGAATGCATCAGATGCTGGACTAGGATTCAATGGCAGGCTGTAAAATGTATTTGTACATGTGTCTGTCTGTACATGTACATGAACAACTACTGAGGCATGCAAGGTGTACATACATGAAATATGCTTCCTGTGTCCAATACTTTTAGGTATGCCACCCCTCATATTTCCTAAAAGAGCCAGCCTACTCAATCTGTCAAAGTCCAAAGTGATTGGTTTATTCTCTCTAAATACCCTAAAGCTGTATAGCCTGTACCTAACCCATCTGGGCTGAAAAGGCTAGATGGGAGACAGCCTCTCCTTCCCACTTCCCTCCGTACTCTCCCAGCTGAGCACCTGCAGCCCCCGTCCTGGAGACCTGGCAGCAAAGTTCTGCTCTGTGCCATTGCAAGTCCTCTACTTCATTCATGCTGCTGCTTTGATTTTGTTCTGTGTGCTTTGCTGCCTACACTTGTGAAGCTATTTCAGAAACTTTTTTTTTTTTTTTTTTTTTTTTAATTTCTCAAGACTATGAGATTTTTAACTGACATTGTGGTATTGTAAGTAAATTATTGTTCTGGATCTATGTTTTATTTGAATTTAAAATCACTTTCCCTATTGCTTTTCAGCAGACACCCCAAGTATTTAATGTTTAATTAGTGGGAAAATGTCTTAAAAGGTGTTTTAGATGTATCAGTTTTTCAGGAATGTGGCATCACTATAAGTGGAAATGCTAAAACAGTCAAGTCTCTGAAATGGTCTTCCAGAACACAACCTTCTGTATTTTCAAATGCATTAGGTCAATGTAAACCCTTACAACCTGATATGTTCTGTATTTTAAACAATTAATTCCTAATAATATCAGATGGTTTCATAGAACTCTAGTCTAGAGAAAAATAAAATGAACCTAAAACAAATTCTGATGTATGGCCAAGGACATATTTATTCTATCCATCCATTGACTGAAGGTGGAAACACTAGAATTATTTTTGTGATTTTTGTGGAATGCAATTGGGATGCTTCAACAAAAAACTTGAGGGAGATGAGTAGGATACACTGATTTTGATGGAAGAAAAATAAATTTATTGTAACTAATTAAAAAAAAAAAATCCAATTACTTGTAGAATGAATTGAAATGCTTCAGGTAAATATTGCAATATCAGGTTTACAGAGTAAAGCACCCTACCTTTATGTTTTCTAACGACGTCAAGATATTTGTATTCCGAAATGTGATACTTTGCCTACATTTTGCATTACTGAACAATTTATATATTATTTTCAGTTACTTTGTTTAATTTGTTTTCTTTTTATATTTTAGCTGATATAACATGCTTTACACCTATCTTCTGAAGGATTTACAGGACTCATTAAAAAAGCAGAAGTAATAAAAAAGTTTGAGATGATTTATGGAAATTAAATATATAGATTGTCATGATACAGGGACATTTTTTTAGACATGCATGTATTTAAAACAGCAGAATTATATACAGTCTTAAAATTAAAGAAAAAGAATTTAATTTTCCATATTTTTTTCTTAAGAACACTTAAGAGCTCTCAATAATAACAAATTGAAATTTCTATTTAAGTCTTACAGAAAAAGATCTCAAGAAAGAAGACTTGTGGTTGATTTAAATAAGAACAGCAACTCAAATTAGGAAAGTCACTTATTAAAATTATTGACACAGAAATTACAGTGTATCAGAGAATTTTCTAGTTGAATAACCTATACTTGCAAATACAGTAAGCAGCAGGGAAGACCTAGTTAAGGGAAAAATAATATCTTGTCTGTATTCATCTTTTATATAAATATACAAATACTGAATCTCTTAGGTGAAAACTATGGAAGACTTTTGTTCTTCTGCCTCAATGAGCCCAAATGCTTTACTGCAGGAAGGGTAAGGCTTGTTTCATGAAGATAGGCACAAGACCATAAAATAAACCCCTCAGGAAGTAAGGTCTGTTATCATTTTCTTTCAGTGCAAAGCATGTATCCTATGCAGTGATAAAGAATCCAAGAGATCTCTAGCTTAGTTATTCCAATGTAAATTGACATTTTTCTTGTAATATTTGTCTGAATGTGTATGTCTTTGAGTTTTCAAATATGGAATCTCATTACACTTTATTCTACCAGATTACAGAGCCTTCTACAATCAGAAATATCTTCCTTACAGAGATATTCATAGATTTCAGTTACATCATCTCTAATTCTTCTTAGATAAAATAAATTATTTTAGTTTGTTAATCTCATTATAAAATGAGCTTTCAAGGCTCAAATATAGTGTACCTTATTCTCAAATTACAGACTGGAAAACATAAATTACTTCTCTCATCTAGCTGTATAGCAAAGTTTTTATAAACTCTATCACCCATAATATTGGGTTTCATTTACATCTTCTCCAATGCCATTAACTTTAGGTGCATTTATTTCAGAGCATAATAATCAGACAGTGAGGTTAAATGCCACTGTGAAGGGAGATGGTCTGACCTACGGAGTGGTTCTAATGTACAAAATGGAAAAAATACCTGCTTTATTTCCAAAAAACTTATTGTATTATTTCACTGTGATCATTAACTCAGCAGAAATTCATATTTGAAAATAATTTTGATTTTGGTTTTCATTTAGAAATAAGTGAACCAAATACTCCCGTTAGAGAGTTGTGAGCGAGGGAATATTGACTACCACTGAAATGACTAAAAACATTTACTTTAGATATATCTGAATTATGCATTATAAATATACATCATATACAGAGCATTTATATCTGTTTACATAGAGGCTTAAATTCAGAAATGATTATCTCATTTTTAAGTAAAACAGTATTTCCTATTTCCTAAATTTCTATTAACTCTTAAGCCTTACATAAAAAATAAAATAAATAAAATAAAATAAAATAAAATAAAATAAAATAAAATAAAATAAAATAAAATAAATAAAATAACAACACAAAATAAAATAAATGAAATAATGTTAATAAAATTAAATTAAATTAACATAAAATTAAATAAATGAGGCAATTTTGCAAAATCAATGTTTGTTATAGAAGGAAAAAGATGACATGCAGAAGGAAGTAGAATGTGGTAAGAACCTTGAAAAAAAAATGAGTACAATAATAAATGAAAATAGTTTTATCATCTGGTAAAGATATTAGAAATATTTCTCTGCCAATGATAAGTGTGACTAGAATAGCATCCATTTAAAAGAAATTACATTACTGGCTCATCTCTGATGGCTATTGTGGGACTGATATTAGAGTAGTGCTATCTGCAATTTACCTTTTTTTAACTAATAGCTTTTTGTTTTCTGCATGGATCCTTTTAAAATCTCCCATATGCTTTTAAGATATCACTTACCATTTAATCACTTTCCACTTATTCTTCACTCTTCAGGCTCTTTAATCTTTAGCTACGTTATGATTTTCTGTGTATATTGAAGCATGTACACAGACCTGGTTTCTTACTAGATCTGTCTGCCTTGACAGATATGTAATATTCTATTTTAATATTCAACATATTGTTAGAAAGATTGGGTTGTTTGTGGGGCCTCTAATCTGTTACGCCCCATAGCAAATGTAGTCACCAAAACTTCACAAGACTTGCAACATGGGTAAAATGGAGAGTCGGGGCAGAAGAGTGCTGAGAGAAGTAAAGGGAAGTCAGAACGCAAAGGAATTGACATCTCACAACTTTCCGATTTAAGTAATTTGTTATGTTGTCTTATACAAAATTTTGGATAAGGTAAATCTATAAGGTAAAACTGTACAGTGGTCATCAGCCAACTCTGGGGCAAGGTCTTTGACAATAACCTTAGAGAAGTTGTGTAGCTCAATTTTTCTTTTTCCTTTTCTTTTTCTTTTTCTTTTTCTTTTTCTTTTTCTTTTTCTTTTTCTTTTTCTTTTTCTTTTTTTTCTTTTTCTTTTTCTTTTTCTTTTTCTTTTTCTTTTTCTTTTTCTTTTTCTTTTTCTTTTTCTTTTTCCTTTTTCCTTTTCTTTTTCTTTCCAATGTTTTAAGCCATATCTGGCTACTGTTGTGATAGTCAAAATAATAGCTCAGGTCTGACCCTACACTAAAGAGTTTTTTTGTACGTTATATTGTTCCAGGACATTATCTAAACAACTTTAAAATAGTGGACCTCCTCTAAAGAGATATGGGGGAGATATTTTGTTCCAGGACTGCTGCTTCAGATTATTTGCTCTTTGTATTTAAATGATATGTTAAACTGGGATCTTAAAAGCTATGACTGTTGTAAACCTCTCACTCTATGACAGAAAACAGTTTCTTTTGCAACACTATTATTAGTGCTAATATAAAAGCAGATGAAACTATTAACCACTTTGCACAGAGATACTATTCACAGAAAAAAATAAAATCTATATGAATATCCAAGGAAAAAAAGGTAGTTTACTGAGTCTTTAGAGTATGGATTTTGGATTAAGGTATGGCAAATATCTTTGTTATGATTAAAGTGAAAAACTCAATTAAATTGCAGGGATAAATTCAGGAGCAAAATTTGCAAATCCAGTTCTTCTCAGAGGCATCAGGCAATGTCTGTAAAGAACCAGACAGCTGGCTGTGGAGGAACTGAGTTAAAGCAACACTGAAGAGCTCATTTTCCCCTATCACTGCAATCACAATTACACTGGTGCTGTTAGAAGACTCATTCACAACAGAGTTCAAGAAAACATGAGTATTCAGAGTGGCTTAGAATCCTTTTTGCCCCTTCCCCCACTCATGATACACTCTTAGACATTAAATGAACATCCAAAATCAACCTTTTCCCAAAGCAAAAACAAAAACTCAGCCCAATCAGCTGAATATCTCTCAGGATTCTGTCCCATCTCCTCATATTTTGCAGGTTAGGTTAGGTTATCTTTGAAAATCAAAAGGTATGCATACTTAAACCCACAAACCAACAAACAAGCCATGACATCAAGAGCCATTTTATTGACCTTGTTATACAAAGTGTTATGTAGTAACTAGAATACATGAAGTTTTTGCATTTTCTTATGTTTATAATATGCTATTGCAACTGCTTATACACATACAAATTACTAACATGTAAATGCTGTCTATACTTTTATATCCACATTGTGTATTAAAATGTACTTCAGAAACACAGTACAATTTCAACAGAAGAAGTAAAATCATTATCTGCAGTGTCACTATTGGTAAGAAAGAAGGAAAGCATTTTGTACTTTAGAAAGATAAAAGCTGTTACATGCATCCAAATGTACAAACACATGCACACGCATAGACACAGAAATAACAAAACTGCTGCATACATTTTCTCTAGGATTGAGCACATTAAAAATAATGTTTATGTCTTCAAGTTACTCACACTTTTTAAATTTTTATGTGCTAGCCATCCCAGCCCTGGAGCTTCACAGTTCTCCATGGTATAAATTGGTGTGTGAGTGTAGAGTGACCATCTGCTAGCTTCTGTGATGCTGAGCTTTGTTAGCAAACTAATCAGAGGATTCATTTCTTGGTTTGAGTCCTATAAGTATTATGGAGTATTTAACAATGTGCTTTTCCCTTCCTTCCTTTCTCTCTTTGTTTCATTTCTTCTGTTATGATCAGATGACTCCTGCAGCCACTTCACTGTAAATAACCAGGTCCTGCTCTAGTGGTCTAGATTTTTGGTGCTGGCTGGCAAGCAGGGCCATAAGAACTTGCTTAGCAAACCTGCAGCAAGCCCTTTACTTCCCACCAGCACAGAAAGTGGGGGAAGCAGTTTGCCTTCTCCTCTGTTACCCAGCCCAACAGCGGCCTTGTGGCGCTAAAGCATCTTACAAGCTCCATAGTAGAGTTTTCTGGAGATAAGGGACTTGCTGCCACCTGTTTTCAGAAGACTCAGGTTTCCATGGTCAAAAAGCTCAGGCAGATCCTGCTAGATGTGCTGAGGAGGGAGAAGACATAATGTAAGCAGGAGGGTATCCGCCTGTGGTGATGCCAGACTGCAATGTTTGAAGTCTGTGCTCAGATAGACAGACACCCCCCTCTGTGGTCTGTGTTGGAAGGCGGAACACTTGCACAAGGATATATTAGTGTGCCTAACCTATTTCTCTTTACTGAGAAATACCCTAGGATATTAACCGTAATAACAACATAAGCAATACCCATACTGTCGGAGGCCATTGAATCTAAGATATCTGTTTCTCTTGTAATAAATTTGGAAGGTGAATATTGCTTGTAAACTCAGAAAGAAGAAATCTAGCAGAAAGTCCCACCAGCAATGACTAAGTATATTTGGACTTTTACACAAGCAAAAGAATATAAGATTAATATCAAAATTGCATATGCAGGTGCATGATACTTGAGACTTAGGAGTTTACTTTTAGGGCAGCCTACTCTTGGGGTAACTTGAACAAAGCCTTCAAACCAAATACCACTTTGTGTGGTTATATACAGTACCAGGGAAAAAAAAAAACACTTGGTTTTTAAAATAAAGTTTATGTGTTAGAAGCACACTTTTATTTCTATTGCATGCATAAGCACAGACATAAAAACCACAGAGGAAGCATGATGTCCAATCTTTAAATCTGGTCAGAAGACTTCAGATACAATTTCACATAAGCTGTGAGATGAATAAACACCTCTGTAAAAAGTTCATTTTCCTACAAAATTATAAACATTTGCTAGAGTACTAAAATATAGTCTCAGAAATATAATGTTTTTGGAAGAGATTTTGGATCACATGATGTAAATGTGGTTTCATGTATGAACAACTAAACTGAAAATCTTAAAATGCTAGGATGAATAGCTGAGAATAGAAGACAGGCATGGGTAGCAGTTAAAATTATTTGGACTATTTAAGATTACTGCTGACACTAAAACTAATTGCCTGCACTTCAGCCATTTTGAAATGGTTCCTCTAACAGGAGAAGGGAAACTTCCAGCCATTTATCTCACACACAATGTAAATGTCCTATGTAAATTAAAATATTGATCCTTACTCAAGGTTGGCTCGGCATTCCTCATTCTACCTAAAATTTCACATAGAAGTAGAAGTTACCTTGGTAAGACGCCTATAGTCTGTGAACAGACTAAGATATTAAATTCACTTTTTTTTTTTTTTTTTTTTTCTTGTACATTTCAAATGTTTTAACTTGTTGTGTTTCAGGTTTGAAGGTTATTTGCTGTCAAGTTTCTTAGTATTATTCTCTGCTTTTGAAAGTTCAGAATGGACAGCAATCAGGGAAGTAAGTTAACGGACTGTTCAATATCTCTGTTACCAAATTTGGAGCAGATAAGGATTTTGTATTAACCTCAGATAAATGAAGAATTAACAGTGAAGCTGATCTTCCTGAGGTAAGAATTGTATGCAAGTTGTCATGTCTTACAGCTGCTCAAAGAAAACTTTTGACAAACTTAAGATATAAATATTTAAAATAGATGGAATAGATGGGAATAGATAGAATGGATGGGAAGAAATATTACATCTGCAATTTTAAGTAACCCAAGAATACATATATTTATAGCTTTGCTCCATGTAAGCTTTCTGTGATACTTTGGGTATCAGAAAGCCTCATCAGAGTGTTACAACTTATCAGGGAATCAATTTTAGCATATTTTATCAAGACAGATGAACAAAGAAACAATATTATTTATTTGCATCTTTCTTCCCAAATATTGATGAGTTGCTCTTTGGATTAATAAAATCAAGTCAAAAGTAAATTCATTTGAAGTGTAGCCATCAGGCAGTGTAGCCATTGTCAGCCAATAGTCTACAAAGCCAGCCTGGTTGCTAATACTAATGAAGACTTTGTTCTGCTCATTTAAATAAACATTATTTATTTATTTATTTATTTATTTTGCCATACACATTTCTTCCATACACAATATATTATATTTCTGACGATCCATTGTTTCAGTGATAGTGCTGTCATGAATATCATGCTACAGCAAAAGGAACATTTCCTGGCACTCTTTATAGCTATCAAGTAGTTAAAAGAAAAGAAGGAAAATGTAATGAGTAAGCCTTCTTGGATAAGGCCAGAGTGAGTGCAAAGACTGGGAGACTGTTAAAGTCAGTCTGAATGTTAGTAATATGGTGCTTATGTGCAAGTCCAGCAGATACACTGAGATGGATCCATTTAGGGATGATGAAATCTGTCTGTCAAATGTAGGTGTCAGCATTTGACTCCAGGGGTTCTATTGGGCAGAAAAAAAATACCAGACAGCGTAAGTATGGCATGCAGTGAAGCTAATTGTTTGTGATTTTAATGGTGTCTGCTGACAAAGATGACAACTAAGAGACAAAACGTAGAAAGGATTTGTTTAGTAAACCCTGCTCTTGGAGCCACTCCTCCTGAAGGGGAGTTCTGAAGAGGTTCCTCATTGCCTCATCCATCTATTTGATCAGGTTGGGAAACTTCATGATGCAAAAGTGAGATGGGTTGTAGGAGTGAACTAGAGATACAACCTTTATTTGATTCCACTTATGACACTATGCTCTGAACATAATAATGGAGGGAGAGGGCTATGAGCTTCATCTGTACACTGAACAGTCCTTGAGAAGTGGCTCACACCTCTCCAAACTCAAAATATGAAAATGTTCCCACTCTTGCCTTATGTTAGCCAAAGACTTTATGGGTTCCAACTCTGAAGCTGGACTTCTAAATGACCATGCAGTCAGCATGGTTGCGACCAACCTGTTGTGGAGGATAGCAGCATTTGTACAGTTTGTTAGCACAGATATAGATAGCCACACTGCCCTGTCTGAGATTCCATTTAGAATTAAGTGTTATATTTTAAGAGAATACTTGTTTCAGTCTCCCTTTTTACATGTATTTTAGGAAAGAAAGTCTTGTGAATGTTTCACTTCAGTTCTTCACAGCTGGAAGAGCTGTGGATATTACTTAGTATATATGCGATAATAACTTAGAAGAATTTCATGTTTTCAGTGCAGGATCCTAGGAACCTGACATTCAACTGAGGATTCACTACAGAAGACGAAAAGGAGGAAATAGAGGGAAGAATCTGAAAAACATTTGCAGTTCTTAGAAATGGTGTGGCATGAATATTGAATAGGTATGCTAAAGTGATCCCTAAATAACTCCTGTTAAAGAATAGATATTTTGCTTCCTCATGATTCCTACGTGGTTCATGCAGTAATTGGCAATTATTTTCAGAACTCCAAGATATTACAGGTAATTACGAACAAAACAACCCAAAACAACATTAAAAATATGATCAGAACTTTTACTACAGTGGTGTAAAGCCCTCTTTGTAGCATGGTCCACTCTGAAGCTACCCATCACATATGATCAGAAGAGATCTAACAACAGAGTGGTTATGCTTTGGTGGTACAAAACCTAAGCAGGTGTCCTGCTCACTTAGAAGATCTAGGTTCAGTATCAATCATGGCTCCAAGTTGAAGGCTCAAAGTCCTAGAGTTTCAAGACCATGGTGATCCCGAGACTGCTGCTTCAAAAGAGAAAAAATGGTTTAATGTATAGGTGTAATAACAAATGGTGATTGGTCCCTCACATTTCTTGTTACACATATGCTTTAAAAATCAGAGCCTATATTGCTTGCTGAATCTTCCCTCATGTCTGGGCAGATGAAATTGTTCCTGGACAGAAGAAACAATTGTCACATTTTGTAAGCAAGAAAAAGGTGGACAAAGTTAGAAGACTCGTGTCTTCTAACTTCTAATGAAGCTTGTTTCATTACACAGAAAATGCAATGTCAGTTCATGTTACAAGTATATCAGAAGTGAGCTGATGCAAACTGCCTTTGCCTAATTCACTGTATGTTGGGTTTTCTGTAGTCCTCATATTCAGTAGGATACATTACCCAGAAACACCATCCAAGTAGGGAAATGAGGAAAGCAATGTGATTCATAGCATCCAGCTATGAATTTATTTTCTCATTGATATGCTGATGTTCTGATATTGGAGGTCTGCTTAGAAAGGTGACCTATCACTTTTATCACTTTTTTTCACTTTTTCACAATTATCACTAACCTTTTCAAATACAGATGCTCAAGAAGCCCAACTGTATTCTTAAAAGTGGCTTAAGTGCATAGAGAAACAACATAAAATTGCAATCCATTGCTTTGAAAGAGCTTGATTTTGTACTAACTAGTATTCAAGAAATTCAACTGCATTTATTCAGAAAGATTTAAAAGAAGGCGGAGGGGATGATTCATAAAGGATTTGCTTTGCCTTTCTAATTGAAAATTTCAGTGCAGTTAATACTTTTCACTTCTCCTTGTCCACTCTAATCTTATTTATTGTGCCTCTGACACCTTTTATTATCCTTCCCCTGACTCGTTGTTTTAGATGAAACAGTTCTACTGCTTTAACACTGAAAATGATATTATTTCGGTGCTATCAGTGGCAACTTCCTCTGCCTTTATATATACAAATTAAAGAGTGGATTATCATTAATTATGCACTACAATTTTTCCTGGCAACAGTCTGAAAGTGACAAAACATTTGCTTTTGTCATAGTTCTATTAAGTGAACCCAAATTGAGCTGCTAAAATTTATGACACTTTACTGTTTTTAATTTGCAACAGAGGGTCAGGATCATGACAGTGATTTTATTTTATTTTGCACTTTATTTTCAACAATCCATGTAAGGATGTTAATTAAATTGTTTGAACTAAACTGTTTTTATCATTCCAACAACCTATATTTATCACATATTAAGGAGAAATTGCTTGTTAACATTACTTAACTTTCCAACAGTTCAGTTTATTAATGGAAAAAGCTTCCATGCTAGAAAAGACAGTTACTCTAACCGGAATTACAATGAGTAATTTTTTTCCTTAGAAAAGAAAATGAGATTTACAGCACATTCAAAGGATAGTTATAGGAAACAGGTAAGTATACATATGTGTTTTGTATATGCATATCAGTTCCAGATGTAGAAAATACTTTTCTATTTGTCAGGAAACAAGACCATGGATTTCCCATCCCAAATGGCAATTGTCACAAAGCCCTGTCCTAGTTCCTGCTCTGGGAAAACCTGATTAAAACATGAAAAACCACCAAGTACAAACCTCTAAAAGAAACAGTTAAATTTGCTGCTTGTATCAAGATTATGACTGCAGCACAAACATTGTGGATACTAGACCTTGTGAATGAGGACTTACAGATTTACCCACAGAGCAGAGGATAAAGGGAGGTGAAGTACAGTCAGTGCATCACCCCGAGGCAGGCTGGGAGGGGTAGTCAGGATTCCTCCCAGCATACAGATTTTCCTAGTCCCTCTACATAAATATTTTTAGAAGGAGAGAAGCAAACTCAAGGGCATTTTTTACCTATTTCCCATTTTCCTATTTCTTACACTAGCATGAGTTTTGCAAAGAGGACTTGGGCAAGCTGACAAATGCTATGTTAATAAGAGCTTGAATTATTTATACAGACATTATACTTTGTGTAGCTGTATTAATACAAATATATACTTAATCAATACAATTACAGATTATATACATATATAACTACATATATATATAGGTAAAATATATAGCCATAATATTATATATGTGTTAATTTAATTATGCAAACAATGAACATTTATACAATTTATTAGCCAGTAGAATTCTACAAAAATATCAGAAAGTCTCACTTTTTCTATTTTTATGCATGACTGCATGAAAAACAGTATAGCAAATCTCATTCAGAAAAATTCAAAATTCAGATAAGAACTTATCTGTTTTTCTGAGGGAAATACCTGCAAGGACCTGCTTATAGATGAACATGTGAATTAGTTATTTCTGAAATCAGTGTTCAAACTGATGAAAAGACTGCCAAACCATCTTTCTGACCTGTGACAGCTTATGAGTTCCAGTAGCTGTAGTGTTTTACCCGTTATAAGATGGCTAAGAGGAGTTAATTGAGAATAAACTATGAAATGTACATACTATTAAAAATAACAAGGTGAAATACATAAGATCAGAGACTGAATATTTGTGTGCATGTGTGCTCCACATGAATCAGAGATCACATAACTTACAAAATGTTAAAAAGAGGGAAAATAACATTAAACCATGTTCATATTTTCCTTTCCTTGATGCAGTGTTTATAGCTCACAGGATAAAATATATTTAAAACATTTTTAATTTGATATTCAGAAAATCATTGAACATCCCCAAATCATCTGACCTCTCACCTTGGAGACATATTTCTGAATGCTGAATAAATGAAAATACTCCTGGTTGATAGATGGTAACAGTCTTTAACAACCCTAATGGTTATGGTTACAGCTCTTTTGCAGTAGTAGGAGCTGTCCAGTATGTTTAACATATTCTTTACCTTCTGCATACTTCCCAGTATCTTAATTTCATATTTTCTATTGCAACTTTCAAGTTATTCTGTCATTTTAACTTTCAGCACTTGAGGCTAGAAATAGAATAATACATTAAAAAAGTGCATAAGGTTTTCATGAAATGGTCAGATGCTAGTCAATGGTCTTTGCCACTGAACACTCCTTTTTCCACTGAGCTACAAAATTCTACCTAGATGCTGTTTATAGAAATGTAATGCACTTCTTTTTCTTTTTTTTTTTTTTTTTTTCCTCCCACAGTAATAGTAATTTTACTTTGATCTCATAGCAGCCAAACTATTAAATGTAAGCATGCTCATAAGCAAGGTACAAGGCAGGCACAGCCTATGATTTCTAGTAGAAGGTCATAACCCAGATTTTTTTAAATAACTATTACAATGAGGAACAGACTATAGCCACAAAAGGAATAGTTATAATTTATGCCTGACTTACTTCAGCAGAATATAGTTTATTTATAAACTGCTTATGGCAAACTCTGTATGCCCCTGTTCTATGCATGTGCTGAACTGTCTTCTGGTAAATTATTTAAATTACACCTAGCAGTAATTCCTGAGGACTTTCATACTTCATTTTCTCTATTAATGTAACAGGGAAAAGCTGCTTTGCAAGGATTGCTCTAAATTCCCAGAGTGTGAGTTCCAAACTCTGTATGTGTTGCATTATGCCTGTCAAAAAACTTGTCTTCTCCTGAAATTTATTACTGAAGTCTCTCCACTAGAACTACTCATTGAAGCCTTACGGAAAGCTCATACATGATTTAAGAAGCTAACAGCACTGAAAGAAATAGGTCAGGTAAAAAAACCCTGAATTTAAGCTACCTTCACTTATTACTTATGCAAGATTATGCATAATTTAGCACACTGCTGAATATGCAAGGGCAGAATAATTGTTTACCAAAATATTTACTCTGTGTTCGTACCTGTGTTTTAGTGAGATAAGGTGATTTCTCAGCCCTTGCTAATCACTTTAGAATTAGAAAAGGATTAAATAAGTTTTTGATTATACTGATAACTGCATGACATTATATGTAAACAAAACTCATGTTTAACAACCTTTTTCAAAGAGGATACCTCGTACATCAGACACATCAGTTTGTTGAGAGTGGGAAGTTTAACCTCTTTAAGAGGACATTTATACTCCCTGTTTAACCCTTCTCAAACACAGGTGTGAAGGAATATGACTATGAATGCAATATTCTTTTCCTACCACAAGCACCAAAGCCTTGAGAGAGGCTCTTTTACAAAAAAAAAAAAAATAAAAAAAAATAAAAAAAGAAGAAAAAGAGGTAGGGGGGAAAAAAAAAAAAAAAAAACAACAAACACACACACTACCACCAAAAAAAAAAAAACACTCCTAATGTTCTAAAAAGTAGTTAGGAATTCAATAAAATTTGGGGGGAAATAGTTTTGAAAACTGAAACACGTAAAAAGCCTAGATCTTGGCATATCAGTGTTTATCTTTAGCAACTCAAAAGTCAAAAGAGCCCTTGAAAAGAAACCTGGTTTTAAAAAAATATTACTTATACTTTTATGCTTTGGAAAAAATCTATGTTATTCAAAAATAATATATAGAATGTGAATATGGATAATCATGACAAAAGTGATAGTTTATTAGAGTTTCAATAAAAATATCTTTCATGTGAATGTGAGATTAGAAAGAATATATGCTCACGTGAAAATCATCTTTTTATGAATAATATACATTTTAAATGTAATAGCTTTGTAGCTTTAAAGTTGAGGAAGCATTCTATTAATCCTGTTCACACATGCAATCTTACCTAATTACCTTTCTACCAACTCACATCATTATACATGCCATCTTTAAATTGAACCACAGCATTCTCTCATCTAACAAACTCATGACACCTGGAGTACAGCTTTGAAAATTGATGTGCTTTCTGTGATCAGGAAGCAAAATGGTGCAAGGCTGAGCAAATAGTTTTAAAGAATGTCAATAAAGAGGATTTCCATTCAAAAAAGATCCTTCTGATAGTATAGTATACTACCACAGAAAAATACATTGTTGTTCGTAGAAGAATAAGATAACTAGGACTACTCTGTGTATCCCATAATAGTTATTTCTTTAGTGTAGATATACCTTAATGTTAAAATTTACTTGAAAAGCTTAAGGCTAATCATAGGATTAATCGCTTCAAATTATCTTTTTGTTCAGATTGTTCCAGAAGGGAACATGAGATATTTGCTTAAATATTTGCCTTTAATTCTACTTAAAAGCTTCAGAATCACTGATTTGCTCCCCAACTCCCCCCCCCCCCAAAAAAAAAAAAGAGCTAAAAGGCTAAAAGTCTCTTTTTTGATTTAAAGATTGTGAAAAAAAAATGCCTAAACCAGATGAGTATTCTAACAAATGTCAGCAAATATTTTCCCCTTTTGCCTGTCTGTAGTAAGAGAGACTATTCAATCCAATTAGGAAAGTTCAATTTTCTTCTTCGTCTAGAGAGAAAACTGTTTCCTTAATAGTGTCTCAAAGACACACCTGATTAAGGCAAGAAATTTAGCAAGTCAGAAGATGAACCAAGTACATATTTTGATATGCAAAGTCAGCAAAAGAGACTGAACCTCAGAAGAACAAAACACATTGCTTTGAGCTATACTAGACATAAACAGCCTAAGTGGGAGGCAAAATCCATGTCACCAATTGAGAATTTAACTTCTCAATTTAAATTCTCATTTTCCTTGAAAGGATCTTATTTTTATCATATCTTCGCTTAAATTGTGCTGGAAACAGTGTCTTCACCCTTAACTCTAAGATGACCAGCAAACAATAAAAAAAAGGAAGTCCTCATCTGCTTATCGAAGGCACAATTTCACTGCAAATAACTGATTATTCTTCTAGATTTAAACGTCTAAATGTTTTTATGGCTCCTCTTCTATAGTCTGCTCAGACAGTTTTACTTTTATCTATCACTCGGAATTTCTTTTCTTAGGTAACAAAACCTGCCTGTGACATTTGGTTGGATCACAATTTGGTTGGACTCTGTAACTTCATTCAACTTCAAAGTAACAGCTGGACACGCATCTATTGTACATGTTCTATCAGCACTTGTAAGAGGTAAATTCATATATTCAAACAGATCCTTAACAACATTGAACTGTATATATCCAAACATCCTCATCAGGAACAAAGAATTACCATTGCCATAATCATAGTGTTTGTTATGAGGAGTAGTAGTTATCATCACATAGACATTCCTGGTCATCTATGATGACTACTGGTCATCATCACATAGACATTTCTTGAAGTAATAGAGCTGAAATTCTTGGTATCTTCTTGGTATGAGATCAAGTAACCTAAATTAAATAAGAATAAAATCAGGCGTGTTGGGAAATACATTCAGGATCTAGTCCAGTCACCAACCTGACCTGGTAAGTCCCATCACTAAGCCATATCCACTGCATTTCTTATAGTGAATGACTAGCAAACAGGGTTTATACCTATCTCCTTCTACCACCCCAATTCAAAAAAAGAGAATTAAACTCCTATAAGATATCCTTTGCCTTGTCCTTGTTTGCTTGGAACTTCACTTACAAGGCTGAAAGCACAAGACCTGCCTTCCAGATCTGATTTGTTATCAGGAACAATGTTATTTTCCCACTCCAGAAACAGATTTTATCTGGGTAGGCAAAATATGATTGGAAGAGCTCTGGAAAACTTGGGGTAAAAATGAGGCATACATTCTCTCTTACAAATATAAAATCTCCGGATGTATTTTCAAGAGTTCATGAAGAAGCTTAAGTGGTCATGCACACACAACAGGAGTCCAAACAAGTAGAAAATGATCGAATCGGGACATTATTTCCAGTATCTTCTATTATAATTTAAAAATAAATTAATTCCTCTCATCTATCTTCTTACTTCTGTTTGTGCATTGGTTTGTTTATGTTAATGGAGAGAAATTTGGGAAGAAGCTGATATGGTTTGGGGCAGATAACTAGAGGGCTGGTTTATGACTGCTCTTCATTTTGTCTCTTCATTTTCAGGTCTTGACAAGGACCAGAAATACATTTATGAAGTTGTTGCTTTGTCTGTCCTAACTTTTTCTGAGAAATAAAAACACTGAGAGAAATTAGGGAATTAAAATGCTGAGAAACTGGGATCTAAATTTTTGTCCTTTCCTTTTGAAATTATAGGTGTGACTTTTCAGTGTTTTCACAGAAATTATTCCAGGTGATACATTGTGCTTTTTCTAACTCCACTTCCAAATATTCAAATATTAAAATGGAATTCATTTGTTAACCTACTGTCATCATTGCCATGATACTTATCAAATTAAAATAGTAAGTAGCCAAAAAGAGAGAAATCAAGAAGCCTTATCTCTATGCCCCTCTAATTGTTGTGGGTATTGCTTCATTTATCCTATTTTTCATATCACCTTGATTTTCCACCCTTGCATCCACCCAGAATGACGCAGTCCCTTAGGAACGGTTTTTCACCTCTCAATTTCCAGCAGACTCTATGTTTGTTCAGTGTTCAGAAATGGATGGGATCAGCACAGAGTCAAGGTCAGACCTTCAACTGTCTGGGTGGAGGGTCTGGTTTTTATGCACATGCATAGGCAATCCTGAGCCCTGAAATTTATGTAAGGTCTTATATTTATAAATAAATAAATTATTCTTATGTTACATAAACTACTCTTCATCCTCATATCTGGAACCAAACCTCTTCATTTTCATACAAATGCAAGGATATATCACAACTGCATCCTTGCCTGAACATTTTGGGTTTGTTTGGTGTTGTCTTAAAAACTTTGCTTTAATTTTAACATGTCTTGAGGGCTGGCCTTTATTATATTGATGTTTAGATTCCCACAGTATTCCTAATTTTTCACTGTAACCTTCATTAGAGTAAATCAAAGTGTTTAACACTCCAGGTGCTGGATAAATTATCCGGACACCTACTAAAAAGAATTGCTAATGGAGTGTATTGTAATGACCATCATTACGCAAGTTTGCATTTAAGAATTCCTGGTTTTGCTCCCATCCTGGGGAAAATATTGAAGTAACTATGTAATCTCTGTCTAATGTTAGCACAATCACCCATGAGTAATGTTTCAACCACACAACACTTTTTCCAGGAAGGATGTATGCAGGCCTATTTTAATTTTTATTTTAGAGAGAAAAAAATGTTTTACCAGAACACAAATAAAATAAGTAAAAGTCTAGAATATACATCAGTAGCTCAGTAGCAAGCAGTAAGCAGATATTCCCTTCTTCCCTAAAACAGTGAGTAATTAATGAGATTGTGGTTTTCATAGGGATATACTTATTGAAAAAAAAAGGCCCTTTTCCAACACTTTTCTGCATTGGGAAGAAAAAAAAAAAGTGATGTTTGAAAACCACAGTTTGAATGTTACTGATGTTCAGCTTTGCTTCATTATACTGTAAATCATCAATATCACAATGATTCTTCTTGATTGTAGGATTATAGCAGGATTTCCTGCTATATAAAAGGACCCATAAATCAAAGCAGGATGATCTCTCGGGTATAAGTGTGTTTTTCCAGATCAAAACCACCTAGAAAGAAGGGAAACAAATGCTTTGTTTAAAATGCTAGTAATTAAATATATTTACCTCTCAATTCTCAATTCTTAGAGAAGATAGAATATGATCATTATAAAGAAGCACTTAATTTTCTCTTTTAAACAGTTACTTGTCCAAAATGGAATTGCCCTGTATTATAGAGACATTGCATTAGATTACTTCTGACCCCATTGTGGCAAAGAGGACCATATTATCTTCTATATCATACTGAATGTCTGAATTTCCAAGTTAGGTAATCAGTAGTGGCTCGATCTGCTCTTCACACTAGGGTCACCAGTTCAATCCTTTTCAGTGACCTGGCTTAAAGGTAAGAGTCCATACTAGTCCATACTTACAACTAGTCCATAGTTACAGTACATTGATTGTAAGGTATTGTATAGGTATGCAGAGATTATTTTCTTCCATATTACTTCATTTCTTCAGTTCACCTTGTTATGTTAAATTTCATTCTTCTCTTACAAAGCCAATTGTAGCACAATATTAACCTACACCTCTGTATTGATTACAACAGAAGGAGAAACAGGACAAGGAGAAATTAGAAGAGAAAGAAGGCTTTGTGTTGGTTGTATTTTTTGTGATTGTCCTCTAAGTTTTGAATAGTAGTGGTACATATGCTATTGGTAGAGTATTATGCTTTAGATAGTATAAATGATTAAGGAAATAATTTTATAACACTAGCTTTGGAGAAAATATGGATGGATCACAGCAAATTTGGATATGAATTTTATGAAAATGAGTGACATCCATAATTTTTGTTACTTGAAAAATTCATATACCAGTCATGTTAATTCTGCTTCAGACATCTTTTGCTTTAATATGTTTAGCATATTTATATATTGATGGTAGCCTTATATGTTCAATTTTGGGGTACTTATAAAGCAAAATACTACTGAAATTAGAAGTATAAAACTTCTTTTTCAAATCCTTGAGATAGTAACCAGATCTTCCATTCCTATCTGTTTCTTGTGAGCACCTATTCCAGAGTCCAGATTCTTTAACAGGCGAAGTCATATTAACTCCTGAGATTAATAGCTCATCACTGTCAGTAGGAGTTATTCTGGTAGGTTAAATACATTATACCAAAAACAACAAGATAATTTTAACATTTGCTCTTATTAATGAATGGTTAGAAAGATACAATACTACAAATACATTACAATATGTATAATATTTTTACATTACTAGAACACTCCAAATGGAATTTCTACACTTATATGGTGTTTCATGTATAGCTGTTTAACAGTCTATTTTTTTTTTTTATTTGTTTTGTTTTGTTTTTACAACTTGGATAATTTCATTTATAAAGAAGGACGCTCATACCTTTTAAAATCCTAAAATTCTCACAATGTTTAAAATAATTGTGCTTCTGTCATTTCTATACTAGAAATTTAATTTAACATGTTTGCAAATTAGCCAGATAAAGCAGAACTGAGATCTTTAAGAGAACTGTTAGCATGTTCTCTTTACCAGCTCTTTCTTTGGACTACCCACCATGACGTAAAAAGACAAAAAGATTTCAGAAAATGCATCATCATGAAGAAGTGAGAATGAAGGCTATTTACTACAGTATATTTACTGAAGTGAGATACCTATCTAATTTTCAAGGAGCCTCGGAGGAAACAAAATTAGCTGATGAATGAGTGCTCCTTACCAACCTTTATATTAGTAATTAGTTTTTCAGAAAAGAGTTTCATCATTTGCGAAGAAGACCTCAACATACTTCTATTCCTCCTTGATGTCAGCATCAGACTTCCAATTGTGTTTCAGTCTCTTATTGTACACAATCTGTTAGCCTCTAATTTTATATTTTTAAATAATAATAAAAAAATGCAGAAATATATGTCCCTGGTTTTCAAGTGGAAAATGTTTAATAAGACATAAGAAATAACTTCCCAAAGATTCTTGGATTTTCTGAAACTTATAGTGCAAAACAATATGTAGTAAAACTATCAATTGTACCACAATTAACGTGAATTCATCCTTATGTCATTGACTTACAAGTAGATTTTTGAAGAATGCAGAAATATCTTTTTCCTCACCTCCTATTCCTCTTCCCCTTCCTTTCCCCCTCATATATTTGTGGCATACAAATTATATTTAACCTGTCCATAATTTTTAGAGGTGCCATTTTCAGAAATGACTTAAACTACTTTTGAAAATAAGTTAATCCTATCTCATTTTAGGAACTTAACTGAGAAGCTTAGAAAATTAGTTGCACTAGACAGTTACCAAAGTTACTCACCCTATCCAGGACCTGAGAAATGCTGAATGAATGCATATTCAGTATATAGGTTTTTGAAAATGCAAGGTTACTCTTCCCATGTTACTCCCATAACCAAAGGGAACACAGAGTGAGTGGAGAAAATAAATAAATAAGATAAGAATTTTGTGAATAAGCTCCTCTCTTCCCATTAGACTGAAGTGACTATGTAGATCTAAGATCAACAAATTTGGACACCAGAAGAAATGATGTGGGTCTCCAGTACTTTGGTTCTCCTGTTTTACTGTCTAGACATGCCTTCATCAATAAGAACTGATGTTGCATAAACAATGTCTGTGTTAAAATTTCATTTTACAATTTGTAGCCAAGACAATTTTGATTTACAAAAATAGGATGCTGAACATAAAACCAAGCTATCTATATGTATTGCTTTTACACAGTGTTAAGTGAAGCATGTAGGGTGTTTCAGGTTTTTGGAATTTAAATCAAGAAAAAAAGAATTTAGATCAGTTGAAGTAGAATTTAGTAGAATTTTGTAAAGTTTAATCAAGGAAAAAATATAATGTATAACTCTTCCTGACTTATGAAAATAGGATGCTAAAAGATAGACTTCCATCCAGAATATATCTAGTTGCTCTCTGAAAACAAAAACTTAATGGGGAAAAGTGATTTCAGAACACTGTGTCTACTGAAAAATACTTATGAGAGTTTACCTCCCCATGAAGAATTACTTCATATTAGTATCACACATAAGATGCACAGTCAGGAAGGAATTGTGATGATTGCCCCTACATCTTTGAACAAAAATCTCTACTACTTTCAAGAAATAGAGCCTATTAAGCCTATTGAGCTTACCAGGGGGGTGCTCAGCTAGACCTGTTGTTCACGAACAGAGGAGGACTAGTGGGAGATGTGGTGGTCGGGAGATGTCTTGGGCAGAGCGACCATGGGCCCCTCACTACAAGAAGGACATGGAGGTGCTCAAGAGAGTCCACAGAAGGGCAATGAAGCTGGTGAGGGGTCTGGAGAACAAGTCTTATGAGGAGCGGCTGAGGGAGCTGTGATTGTTCAGCCTGGAGAAAAGGAGGCTCAGGAGTGACCTTATTGCTCTCTATAGGTACCTTAAAGGAGGCTGTAGTGAGGTGGGGGTGGGTCTATTCTCCCATGTGCCTGGCAACAGGATGAGGAGGAATGGGCTAAAGTTGCACCAGAGGAGGTTTAGGTTGGATGTTACAAAGAACTTCTTTACCAAAAAGGTTGTTAGGCATTGGAATGGGCTGCCCAGGGAAGTGGTTGAGTCACCATCTCTGGAGGTCTTTAAAAGATGTTTAGATGTAAAGCTTAGTGATATGGTTTAGTGGAGGACTTGTTAGTGTTAGGTCAGAGGTTGGACTCGATGATCTTGAGGTTTCTTCCAACCTAGACGATTCTGTGATTCTGTGAAGATAACAAAAATGTTTTTATAAATCTATTAACAGTAAGAGGAGAGACAGGGAGAATCTCCATTCTTTACTGGATGCAGTGAGGAACATTACTACTGAGGATAAGGAAATGGCTGAGGTTCTCAGTGCCTTCTTTACATCTGTCTTAAATAGTCAGACCACTTATCCTTGGGGTACTCAGCCTCCTGATCAGGAAGTCAGACAGGGAGCAAAATAAACTCTCCACAATTCAGGTGGAAACAGCTAGAGAATTTATATTCCACCTGGACTGCCGTACCTCCATGGGGCCAGGTGGGATCCACCCTAGGGTGCTGAGGGAGCTGGTGGATGTGACTGCTGAGTTGTTTTCCATCAACTGTCAGCAGTCATGGTCAACTGGAGAGCTTTGATTCAAAGACTAAGATTTCTCTTAGAGATATTACTAAAGAAAATAGATGCTAATGGTAGAATTGTAGAGTGACCACAATAATTGATAATATCTAAGAAGTAAATGAGGTCCACATTTTTTGTTGCCTTTGGTCTTCATTAAGAATAGAGGCTTAGGAAAGCTAGATTTTGGGGAGAGAGAAATTTTAATATATAAAAATACATATCTATATGTATTTAATGTCATGCATTTAACATCAAATGCCTGAAGTAAAATCCATTTTAACCCAAGTTCTGTCCACATTAGCCCATATCCTCACTATGAATGTAGTCTTTAATGTCATTGTTTATACGGTGTTTCTGCAATGCAGTTATTAACACCTAGCTATTTAGGCAGAATCATGATTACTTGTTGAGATGTTCAGAGAAGCTGCCTACTTGCACTGGATACTAGCAAGATTTTGTGCCAGCATTTGTGGACACATATAAAACATCCTCTATTAAAAGAGATGCAAGTGATTGCAATTTAATGCTACTCAAGTATAACTAATTAAATAGTTTAATTAGCTAATAAGGCTTATATTGAAATTAGCAGTGCTTAATGAAAGGGACAAAAATGCTGAATACAGTATTTACATTGCGTTACATAGGATAGCATGAAAACAAGTTCCACTTCCCTAATACAGTAGTTATATAAAAAAGGGGTTTGTTTGTTTGTTTTATATTTTCTATAACCATACCTGCTTTTTTAATTATTCTTTTCTCTTAATGGATGTACACATGATGAATAGATAAGAACAGATTACCTTGGCTGTAGCACAGAAGAACACGTTGGTGTTTGCATGCCATTTGAAAAGAGAGAATGTAGAAGAGTGGAAGGTCATCATGTGACCTGCCAGAGCAGTGGTGCTTTCTTTGAGTTGAAAAAGAAGAAATTTTGTTTCTACCTATTAAAGTATATTCAGTGGATTTCAATGGAAATATCAGTCATGTTTAAACACTGTGCTGTTTTGTCTTTCCCTCTTTTTGAAGGAGTTTAGAAATGCCTGCAACATGTCAGGCCAAGGAGTTTTCCATTTCATTTCCCATAACATTCAAAAGATAACAATTGCTGCACACACTTCCTATTAAAAGTGGTTTTAAAAGCTATATTGAAATACAAAATATAGTATAAATAAGGGCCCTTATTGGGAAATACTTCTCCAGAGAACAGACTTCTGTCTGTGCTTTCTAAAGTTACAAGCCTATCTGCAAAAAGGCTTTGTATCCCTGGAAAGAAAGGTTATTCAAATACAAAGTTAGCCAAATACTGGGCACTTCAAAACCACTGTGTCAGAATGAGACAGTCACTGTTTACCAAATCATAGTCACTTTGTGTACTGTATATAGTTTTTTGCTTGTGCATGCAGAGTCCAGTTGCCTTTGTTGCCCTGAGAACACTCCTGGACTTTATCATTCACACCAGAAAGGATATGTCAACATCTAATAGTTGTGTTATTTTTATCTGTTTGCTGAAAAGTAAATAAAACAGATTTTGAGATAGGTTTTTTTTTTTTTTTTTTTTTTTTTTTTTTTTTTTTTTTTAAATTATTATCACAATCAGCAGCCCGCTTCTTATTCCAGGGACTCAGAAATAATTAATCTGAGAACTGTGTTGATTCACGCAATTTGACGGATGTGTTTAATTGTCATTCTTTTGCTGTGCAAATGAGATCTACAAAAATATACATAATAGACAATATAAATATATTTTAAATATTGGCTAATCAGAATGATTTGTGTCAGGAATCCAATTCACAACTTACAATTAATATCCTGTTTACCAATTCATGTTAAAATAAACACTAATTATAGCACATGTTTGCTTCATAAATGCTCTGTTTAGGTTGTTAAGAAATGCTTTGTGTAACCTGATTGTTTTTTATTTTGCAAATCAATTGCACAACTGCTTGGTCCCATAGAGAAGGCAAAACTATACCACACATGGCGGCTAAACAGCATATGAATTAAACTCCATATAAGCAAATTTCTTTGTAAGTAATTTATATTGTATGGTAAACTTGTATCCAACTAGAACAGCAAATTAAAACATTAATCACATCTGTAAAATTTAAGGCCTTGTGCATACAGAAAAAAAAAATATTAGGGAAATACATTTTCCTGTATTGCTGAAATAAATATTGCACATATGGAAGCCAGTCTAATCCTTCTCATTATAGTGTGGATGAAGATGAACATTAAGCCCATATAACATTTCTTTCAGAATTAGTCGATAGCTCATTTTAGTAGGTAGCACATATTTCCAAACCTGAAATGCCCACATTCAATCAGATTTGCAGTCTCTTTCCCTTTGCTGCTGAAGCTTTTCATCACTGTTAGGTAACCACTGTGATTATTCCATATCACATACTGATGAGAAGGCAGAACAAGCTCTCTCCCCAACGCTGAGCAGGTTGTAAGCTGTGGCAAACTAACTTGCTCTGAAATTATCAAGTGTTCCAGCACTCCTTAGCATTACTAACATAGGCAGACTGCCAGACCCCTCGCCAACATCCAAACCGTCTTCCTCTCTTAACCACATTTTTATCCATCTGCTTCACAAGGCAGCCCACATGCTTTGACTTACTCCCATATTTGAGTACAATGTGAGTTTACTTTAGATCTAAGCATTTCTCTGCCATTTTATTGAATGTGATGCTTTCTGTGGATAGATACCAATCTCTAGAACATGGGGTTTAACACAGTAAGTAATGCTAGCTTTATCACCTTGTTACTTAACACCATATTAATGTCCCCATCCATGACTGAAAACAGCCTAGACCATCCTCTTCTAATAACCACATAGGGATCCAAAATATAAAAAGACACACTCTCTAGCACATGAATGGGAGGCATAGCTCACACCTGGTGGTAGGTGGGAAGGAACAATTAAGCTTAAGTTCCTCCTCAAATAAAAAAGAGATTGGGACAAGACTGGGTGTGAGGAAGAAGTGGCTGAGTTTGGGGTCTTACCAGCCTGTTTCTGTAAGGGGGAACTAGGTACTAATCTGACTGTAGTTGGGGATTCTTCACTGACTACAGGTTGTGTAAGTTCAGTTAGCAATGGGAAGCTGTTGCAGCTATAGCATAGGTTTTGTTGTGGGCTGGTGTACTCTTTGTTTCCTCTATGAAAAATTATATTTATTTGAGCTTTTCTTGACTTGTAATCAACCTGTGTGCTTTGTTGTTCTCTTACATTTGCTTATGCTTTTATTCAGTGATCACTTTCATTACCAAGTGACTTAAGCTTTGTTACCATGTTGAATGATCAGTCTGCAGAGTTCAAGAAAAAATCAAGAAAATGATATAGCTAATATGCCATTGTTTGCCATTGCTTGCCTGAGAGCAAGGAAGGTATATCTTGTAAATAATACTTTGAGATATTATTTAAGCAAATAAATGGTTGTGATTTCTTTTGTCCCAGTAATGTGTTTAAAACAAATTTAAAATTTCTTACACTGAAATAATGATTGGTAATTGTCATTGGTATAAAGATGCAGCTCTAGAGTCACAAGAGAAAAGTTTATTATTTTTCTTTTAAAAAATCAGACTGATAACTCAGTATAAATTTACTTGCACATTTCTGCATATGCATGTGAATTGTTATGCATCATTGCAATACTTGGGTGTATATACAATATCACAAAACCATGAAATATATTTTTGAGGTTATCATGCTCTTTGTAGAAAACAACATTTTTAAAATGTCATCCAAGGCAGGATATATTTTTAAAGTAGTATCAGGAGGGAGATATCTAGTGGGATTGTCAAATTCCTAATTCCAATTAAAAATTAAATGAGAATGAATCCCAAAACATTATGGAAAGATTTACTAGGCATGTTTCTCAGCATTAGAAATGTAAAGACTTCTGAGATTCTTGAAATGTCCCTAATTATTTAGGATGGCTTTCGGGGAGGTGTGCTGTTGTTTAGTGTTATAGTGTAATATCCACTGTGCTTCTACCTGGGGCAGAACAGAGAAATGCAGACCTGGCGTTCACTCCTCAAAATTGAGTATCACAGAGTTTAAAGCATTTCCTATCTGAGGATTTATGAAATGCATCACACCAGAAGGGCCATATACAATTGGTTTAGCCAACTCAGAACTAATTCAGCTGGAACTAGCTTGCTCATGCTTTGTCCACAGCAGTGTCACTGCTAAGTTTCATGCTCTGAACTTACAGTCTTGGGTGAAGAACCCAATGCATGATTGCCATTTTTTTCCTGACAGGTATGATATGTGACAGCAAGTGTTTCTGCCTGAGGATCCCCTCATTGCCTTTGGTTATGAACCACTGCCCCAGCAAGATCCAGCTGCTGCCCATTCCTAGCCACTTCCCTATAACACAGTGACTTCAAGAAGACAGGTCATAAGGAAGAGTTGTACACTTTGCAAGACTCTGAAGGACAAGGATTGGCTTTATTGTTTTGCTACCTTTTACCGTGTAAATACCGCATAACATCCTATTAAAAAGCTATGTTTAATAAAAGAAATGTGAAATAACCTTTCTTTTGTATCATGTTCTCCTACACCCATTTACCCTTATGCTTTGCTGGTAGTGCACACAAAGTAATGTGCACACAGATGGGATGGCTGCTTCTGTTTTAAACCCAGAAATGCTCTGTGAACCAAACAGCTACAGGAAGACAAAATCCAAACCTTTTTTTTTTTTTTTTTAATGAATCTGATAGACTAATTAACTGCTTATTTCAGTTTTACCATGGCTGTATTTAACTGTCTATATAGTATCAAGATATTTCTCATCTATTCATTAGTGACATGGAAATGTAGAATGTGAAGAATCTCCAGGGCAGATTAAGGCACTGATTCAGAGAGATATGTAAGCTGCCTTGGTAGTTTTAAGGGATGGTGCTATTTCTTAATGTAGTCTGAGAATAGAGGTGAACGTCTTTCTGAGTTGCTGTTTCTTCCATTCCCCAAAGTTCTCAGAAATGCATATCTCAGAAATATGCATTCACTTGACACTTTAATTCCTTTTGTTTCAACAAGAAAACACAAATATTTCATCTGGCATTTGCATCCTGAGTAGTAATTATTTAAGCTGCTCCTGTGAGTACTTATGCACTTGTTCAATTTACTATTGGAGGAATTCCACTAGTGATCCACTTGCCCCACTGTAATTAAGCCTCTGCAACAATATTGACAAGACTAAATTATTCTGCACTGTCTCTTTGTTGAAAGTCATGCTGGAAAAATAAAACTTTTATAGTGGATTTTTACCCCACAGGTTTGGGGCTGGCAGGTTGCATGATCTCAATTATAGTAAGATAAATTTTCTTTAAAGCCCTGTCTTAGTTTCAGTTACCAGTTTTAGATTTATGATTTATAGTTTTCATTTCATTGTGGGAGTTCTTTAAGTCTAAGATACTTTTGAGGTTGGATCTGATGCTGGCCTTTTAAAGGAACATTCCACATCATTGCAGCACATGCTGAGTACATTGACCACTATTACCATTGTACAGTGACAACAGGCATCGCAGGCATCATTTAGCATGAATATCTCTGTATGAACATATGTCTAGTTCTGGTAACGAGAAGCAAATAGTAAACAAAATAAATATGAACAATAATAGAATATATCCCTGAGTTTCAAATGTAGAACTGGGCACTAGTGAACTGAAATTACCACTAGTGATAAAGGCCAGACTCCGGTTTTTTTTGAGTATCCATATGAAGAACTGTTTCCACATCAAAACCTATTCTATTCTTTCACAGAAGATGGGTATCTACATTTTCAATAGATTTCCATGCCAAAATTTATGCTGGGAATTTTATTTAAAATGCACAAATAAAAACAAATATATATGGCTTTTTTCCTTTCTCAAAAATAAAAGGTATATTTTGTGCTGACAATGCAAAGTTTTAAAAAAAAATCCTCAAAAACGTGTTCATTTGGATAGCCTGGAATATTTGATGTCATCAGTGATGTTTCTCCTAATATGTATACATTACTTGTCACTTTCTATGATGTGCACTATCCACAGATACTGACCTCTTTTGTTTATGACCAACAATATGTATCCTGTTTCACTAGTTTGTTCATAACACCTTCACCAAAAAATAAACAAACAAACAAACAACAAAAAAAACCAACACACTGTAATATTTAAAAGAAGTCATCACAGTGTTAGAGCTGAGATGATTATTCCTTTTGTATATAAGAAGTATGAATTATTTTTCCATGATATGAACTTATTAATGGGAGGGGTTAAAAAAATCATTAAGCTTAGCGAACTTAAATTCCTTTGGCAAAATGATCTTATTCATAAAGTAGATACACAACTTTTGAAACAGTACAGATGCAGTAGGCATGAATACTATCTTATTTAAATGTCTGTATTAAGCACAACCACTCTCTGCTAAAAATGGGGAAAAAACAAACAAGTCATATTCATCAAAGTAATTGTGTAGGTACTTTCAGTACCAAAATGCCTAGAATGAAAGATTGAACTGCTAACGGCAGCAGTGACAGCCATGAATCATGGTAGGCTACTTCGGGGCCTTTACCACCATAAAACAAAAGATGTAGATGAAAAATGCTGCAATTAAGTGATTTGATTTCTGCCCCCTTTTTCCTACTGCATTCGTGCATGGCTGCACAGCAAAGATTGATGGGAAAAATTACTCTACGTGATCTCTGACAGAGCCTTGGAACAATTCTATAAGGGGGAAACATACAAATCAAACCAGCTTTCTTGTATTCAAACAAAATAATACATATAAAGCAAATACTTTAGCCTATATCCAAAGCACCAACATTTGCATGCACACATAAATTTTTGAAAAATGCTCTGCTATCAAAACCAAACTCATGGATTTTCCAGCTAGTTGGGTAATACTGATATTTGTTTAAATAAATATTCAATCAGTACTACTGAGTGGCATCCTAAATATGTTTGTGCAGTGAGAAGAACAAATTACAGATACAAATTTATGAAGGTAAAATGTTCTTATCTTTTATATCAATATGTTATTAATAAAATACTCTCAAAATAAGATAATAAGAAAATCTTCCTGCATATTAGACTCCACTGTCATTACCATCATTTAAATGGACATTTTCAATGGGTATTTATAAGTGAGTTCAGAGCAAGCATATAGAGGATTTATATCTGTGATACTTGTGTAGAAGGAAAATATTATAATATAGCTGACATATACTTTAAAATATGCTAAATGTGAAAAAGGCATTGGATAAAATAAACAAGCAATGTTAATGCAAATGGGAGGTGACTGGTTCTACGGTAGCTTGCTCTACTGATATTATGTGAGATTTATTTCCTGATGAGAGAGTAAAGACCACACAGATCCAGCCCAGTGTAAAAAATGTGCAGTTGATTTTTCTCAAATATACACAGTAGAATCAACTCACCAAAAAAAAATAATAAAAAAAAAATGTGTAGAGATTTGACTCCATTATGCATACTAAAGCAGAGACTGAGCAGACAGACTAGGGCGTCAGTAATTAAAGTTAGGTCTTTTTGCCAAAAACCTAATGTTGCATTATGCTTCAAAGAAATCCTGCTGCAGACCCTTTCCAATGTCAGATAATATTTTTCATTTTGATATGTATTTTTTTCTCAGTATATTGAATACTTCTTTCCCTGAGATTCTATTTATCCTCAGTGCATAAGATCATATATTTTGTTTCTGCATGTAGCTGACTTATTCAACTTTAGATTTTTTTTTTCTTTTTCTGATAAGCAGGTACAAGCCTCATGAGGTAAAGACTTCATATACATAAGCCTCTCCACCCTCAGCAGCTTTCTGCCTGATTTATAGGGGCCTACAAACCATCCTCCATGACTAGAGAAGCAACTTTTTCATTTTCAAAGTTAATCCAGTTCTAGGATGAATTAACTGCTGCATAACACCCTGACAGCTAGACTGTGCTTTTATCCAGCTAGCCAGCATTCCCTATAACTTCTTATCCTGTAAAATAAACATTAAGAGCTTTGGCCTTCTGATTGCTTACTATTGATCACTTTTATAACCCAAGACACCTTATCTTCTTTCAGCGTTTTACAGTATCATTAACAGTAAGAGAAGAGTGAGTTTCTTCTGCAAGCCTGTTTTTGTATAGGGAGTTAGAAAATCCAGGAAAAAAAATAATGCTGATAGCTGTTTTGTGGTGACTTACACATCTGGTATACTTCATTAGGTGCACCCAAGCAATAATGGAAGTGAAAATAGCCTTTTAGGATAGCAGACAGAACTGGGGTCCAGGAAGACTTTGAGAAAAGACTAGGTGTATTTAAAGAGCATATGCGAAGAGATATTCACTTCTGTAACATTCTGTTCACTTAAGAGGTACCTTTTGTTTTGTACTTTGGCCTAGTATTGAAACCAAACCTTAAGAATCTCTTAGCTTGCAAACTCTTGGAGGCAAGAGCCAGGTGTTGAAGTTTGGTACAGGTTTTTAGAGTTTAATAAATACTAGATAGTTTATACTTATTAAGAATAAGATATTCTACATTGAGTTATATTAATTTAACAGTTCACAAGGTTGTAAAGAGTGGATGGCTGAACCTTATGCCCCTGAAACTTTTCTCGGCTCATGGACCACTTTAGATACAATTTCAACTTTTATCAGTTAAATTGTCCCTACTAATCAGTGTTTCTCTCTACAGGGTATGTCTTTTGAAACCATAGGCAGCAGGTAACAACCCTCATTGGCCAACTGTCTCATGAAAAAAGAGGAAGAGGGATAAGAAAGGGAAAGAGAAAAGATGGAAACATGTTTTTTACATAACATCTCAAAAAAAAAAATATATATATATATATTATATATATATATATTTATATATATAAATATATATAATATATAATATATAATATATAATATATAATATATAATATATAATATATAATATATAATATATAATATATAATATATAATATATAATATATAATATATAATATATAATATATATATAGAGAGAGAGAGATAGTGCTCTGTGTAGAAATCCAAGAAAATATGCAAGGATCGACCTGGCATCATTTACTGCTTTGTATTCCTTTGGGGAAAGGAAACATGAACGTACACATTTCCTTTCCCCAGGAAAGTTGGGAGACGTTTGTTGGGACTTAGACATTTTTAACAATCAAGGAAATGGAGTGGTTGTTATCTGGCTACAGCTGCTATTTTCATAGAATTATAGAATATCCCAAGTTGGAAGGGACCCACAAGGATCACTGAGTCCAACTCCTGACTCCACACAGGTCTACCTAAAACTCAGAATTCAGACCATATGACTGAAAGCATAGTCCAAACGCTTCTTAAACTCTGACAGCCTAGGTACCATGACTATGTCCCTGGGGAGCCTTTTCCATTGGATGACCAACTTCTCAGAGTGGGATGGTCTGAAAGGATTTTAAAGCGTGATGGCATTGCTTTAGCAGAAGGGAGGTGATGTTTATCAATTGCGTTTGCATTTTTTGTTGAAAACAGAACTCCAAAAGGCAGAGGTGTTGAATGTTGTCCACACTGTGTTGAAAAGGATGGAAAAACAGCTCTGATGTGTCAGAAAAAGAAGTAGGCAAAGCTTCTTTACTATTGGGCAAGGGACAGGAAGAAGTTCTGAAATACAAGGACAGAGATGGTGAAAGGAGGAGGAGAAGGAAAAATTCCCTGAGGCCTGTGCGAGGCAAGTAGTCCATTAAGCAAAAATATTATTTAACTTTTTATTTACCATTTGTGACTTTGTTTCTAATCTCAGAGCTTGAAGTCCATCAAAATAAACTATTATTATGTTTTTCTATCAGATTTGTCCAAAATTGAGAAGAAAGGATGAATTAAAGAAGAAACTGGAACTGTGAACATAGTGTATCTGGAGTATTTGGTCTCTTCAGAGATAGCAAGTCAGAACAGTGTGAAAAACCCACCTCACCACATGTGTAGAAGAGCAAGCTGAAGAGTATCTCCTTCCGAACTGCAGGGGCAAGTACAGCAACCATTGTGGCCTCATGCTGGATTTGGAGAACATGTTGCTCCCAGCACACACAGATTAGAGACAATCTTGCAAAAAGTAGTGGGGTATGGGAGGACACCTCACATCCATCATCAAACTCCAAAGCACTACAATAGATCATTTACAGATTTTCCACACAGAGTTATTAATCCAATGGTTTATAAGCACATACCAATGTACTGGAATACTAAAATGCACAATTTTTAAACAGTTCACATAAAATCCAGAGAGGGTTGCTTAGCTTCACCTGAACCCAAAGTATTATGCTATTTCACTGTTTTGTCTTTTTTCTCTGTTATGCATCTTGCATTCCTAATCTTATATTTATGCATTCTTTCTTATGCTGAGCTTGCATAACACTAAAATGGGGGATTACAAGTCTTGGGGTTCTACAAACAATGCATAACAGTAATAGGAGTTTTTCTGGAATATACTGTCATCTGGTTTCATTATGATCTGTATATGAGTATTGATATACATTATTTTAAAAACAAAATTTTTAAAAAATAGAGAAAAAGAGAAAGAGAGAAAGAGAGAGAGAAAGAGAGAGAGAGAGAAAGAAAGAGAGAGAGAAAGAGAGAGAGAAAGAGAGAAAGAGAGAAAGAGAGAAAGAGAGAAAGAAAGAAAGAAAGAAAGAGAGAAAGAAAGAAAGAAAGAAAGAGAGAAAGAAAGAAAGAAAGAAAGAAAGAAAGAAAGAAAGAAAGAAAGAAAGAAAGAAAGAAAGAAAGAAAGAAAGACTGTCTTTCTATATGTGACCCCCTTTTCATAAAGGAATTCATATATGTACCCGAGTCCTCTCATGTATCTCCATTACAAATAGAGTAAGATTTTAAAAGGTCTCATCACAGCTGATAGGATAAATGTCTGGAAACCTCATCTTCAAGCACAAACTATTGTCTTATGCACTCTGGTGCTTTGGGAACAATATCTAATGATATGGACCTACATAAATAATGCATATATTTCTGTGGATATATTATGGATTTAATGGAACACTACTAAGATCATAAGTGAGGAAGCTACGTCCTCCAAAGCTTATATCAAAAAGAGATCCCTGGATTGCAAGTTAATTCCAATTTAATATATTATAATATATTGAAAAAAAAAAAAAAAAAAAAAAAAAAAAGAGGCAATTCCAACTACATTATCTCTTCTATAATACTGCAGCAGGCTGGAGGAAAATGTTAAACAGCACGGCAGGAAGGCAGATAGACTATTAAATAAATATCCTTTAACTATTTAATTAACCATTTAATTAAGCTTTTCTGCTTTACCTTTTGATTTATCCATAGTTCTATGAAAATGGAACACATATGGCATTGCTCTTATAAGAGTTACCAGATACCTCAGCAATGACAATATGAAAACTATACTTTTGATTATTTTTTTAATGAAACTTGCTTTTCAAATATTTTTTCGACAGGTGTGTCTACAGTCTTTGGTGTTGAGATCTTGCTTTGTAGAAGATATTGAGCTAGCTCTCAGAAAATTCTTGGTCACTAAATTATGCCAACAAATCCTGCTTATCATATGGTACAGTGTTATAGGCACTGAGTCAGCACTAATCAAGATGCTTACATGTAGGGGTATTCTGGAAAAATGAGGAAGAATCACTCTCTTTAAATACATGAAGACCTAAAGACACAATCTGCAGCTGCAGAGTCACATTTGGAGTTAAAAAATATACTCTGCAGGCAAGTCAGCATACAACATACTATTCTGATCAGTCTCTTTGGGGGAAAATACCCTCTGCATCTTATAATTAAAAGGCTGTTTAACAATGTAAAAATATGAATATTCCCAAATCAAGTTTCAGCCAAATATCCTGTACATTTCCTCTCCCATCAGCCTAATCCTGAATGTGGATATCAGAGGCAGCACTGGTCCTGTGTTTACATCACACAGCACTACAGAGAGATGATCACTTAGCTTTTGTTTTGGTTCCAATTCATTTTTTCAAGAAGCATAATTAAAAACTGCATTAATGCCACCAATTATGGCCTCCAAGGGACCAGAAACCCCATGTTACTATGTGATGGAACACAACAGAGCTGCAAACATCCATTTGCCATTATAATACTCATTAATCCTGCCAAATACAACTCATTATGAGACTTCAAGAAAATCATCTCATAGGCAAACACAGCACAGAATCTATCTGTCACTGCATTCCTCACAGCACAAGTTGCAGGGGTGGAAATTGTTCAATGTAACTAATTTATGAAGCTGCAAACTAACCATTCATTTCTGACACAAACCAGGAGGTATTTGAAAATGTACAAGGACTACTTTATTGCTGGAACATCCCTTTAATTGTGACTTCTTCAAAAGTGAATATATTTGATGGTGAGGAAAGAGCTTCAAAAAAATGCTGACTTGTCTGCTCAAATGATTTTTTTTTTCCTAAAATCAAAATGAATTAGTCTTTTCTCCTTTATATATAACATTTCTTCCAATTTGGGGCAGGCATTGATTAAAAACAAACAAACAAACAAGCAAACAAAAAAGTACAGGAAGAAGCAAACAATACTGCAATAGTGAGAAGTGCTATGAAATAAACTCCTTTAAGTATTTCAAGTTACTGCTGTTCGGTATTATTATTTAGTGATGTTATTTAATAATATTTTCCATGTTTATTTTAGTATCATTTTGTAGTATATTTTGTGGTATTGTTTTAAAAAATCAGGAAGGCTAAAACATTTCAAATAGCAGGGAAAAAATCAGAATGAATCTGAAATCTTATTCAAAATTCCTTGTTCCAGAGACTGACTGGATAATCATCAAAATGAATTCCACAGACTTTCTGAACTTTAGATATAGGTACTCTACCAGAAGCCATTATAAAATGAATACGTTAACTTTACTAGCAAGTTTCTCATGATTGTGTCTTGAAATAGTCACTGATACCCCTGTGATTTTCCACAGATGTCTATATCTGAAGCAATACTACAGTATTTGGTATCTTAAACAAGTTTGTAAATAAAATCCAGGAACTCAGCAAGATATTTCTTGATATAAATTGTAAAATATTCTGAAAATTGAAAGCTATTTCACTCATTAAACACAAATAGTAAATACTAAAGTATTTACTATTCAACATAGACTGATTTTTTTATTTTCTTGTGAGTTGTCTATTCTGTAAAACTTACAAAATTTAAACTAAATACTGGCTCATCAAAAATATATATTCTATGTTTTATACTTAGTTAACATCAGATAGCTAGAGCTGAATGTTCTAATTTTCTAGCAGAAGTAGTAATAAAAACCTGTCTGAAAAAAAATCAAGAAACTCAACAATGGTTCTATCTCTTTGACCCACTGACAGAAATGAGAAAGGATGAAAGTCTTTCACAGAAATCGGAGAACTCTTTAATTAATGTTGTGGTTAAACCACAACAACTAAGGACATGCCTCTCTATAAGAGGTACTGGAATTTATCTTTTAACTACTGAATTCTGTGCCAGAATTATTTGATAGTTCCATTTTCCTATGTGCAAAAATACTTTCTAGATTGCAAGGTTGTATTCAGATTTTCAAGCTTTCCACATAAGCAATTCCTTCAGTATCAGCTTCATTACATTTATCACCCGAAGTCCAGTCTCTCATAATCCAAATATCTCCCCTTGTCCTTTATCATTGATGACCTTCTTCATCACATCTTTCTCTGTTCCAATGTTACATGACTTTTGTGATTCTTTTTAAGCTTCTACACTTTCTCCAGAATGTTCTTATAAAATACCTTATCAGAAGAAAGGAATTAGCTTGTCTTGGAATTAACATGCAGAGAGAAATATCTGAGGTACGCAAAAGAAGTGTTTGCTTCTTTTTTGAAAGAAGGGCAGTTACTGGAAGAACTGTGGATAGCTTCCTTGTAGTATACCAGGGGTTTTCAGTTGTGTTGTAAAAGCTTCAGCTGAATTTAGAAAACATTTTTTGTATATATGCAAACTGAAGGGTTTCTTTGATTCCTAATATTCCATTTTTCTCTGTGCAGAATGCTCTTCTTTTTTTTTTTTTTTTTTTGTATATATTCAAAATTTCTGAGCAGAAAAATTCCAAGCTGAAGAGCTGAAAAAAAAATAACAAAAAGAAAAGCTATATCTTAAAGATACTTACACAATTAAATGAGTTCCTCTGGGATTGTAAAATATCCTTACTCTTTGATGTCTGAAGTCAGGATTAGTGAAATCCAGACTCTAGAAAATTTAAAGATAATATAGTCCCTCTCTCTTTAAAATACCTCTTTGAGGTCAAGTTTAAAACTCATGCAGAGAAAAGAAAATCTTAAAAGAAGTCTCGTAAAATTCAGTGCATATGGCATCTCTGAGGTTAGCATTAATTTTGAACAATACCTTGTTCCATTTAAAAGTGATTGTTACAAAAATGTTTCTTCAATTCTAACCGAAGTTATGATAATAAGAAAAGTAATTCTACAGAGTACATCTGGTGATGCAGCCACCTGTGTTGTAATAAAAAGCTGTAAACCTCTCTAGGTACATTTTCTGCAGCAGATTGTTTGACAGATACAAATGTAATCTCT